>NC_056734.1:570857201-570898289 GCF_019279795.1 Protopterus annectens | reverse complement strand
ATCTCTGGGAGCCCCCCCCGAGGAGGAAGCAAAGCAAAAAATTTGCTGCACTTCGCATTGGATGGCGATGCGAAGAGATCGCAGCAAGGCTTAGCCCACTTGAAGAAAATCTGTTCTGTTACACAAGGGTTCAGAGACCACTCATAGGATAGTCCTGCTCAGTTTGTCCTCCAAAATGTTGGACCGACCCAGAATGTGCGTTGATATCAGAAAATGGTTGGTGGAGATTGCCCATTTCCACACTCTCATGGCCTCTCGACAAAGCGGGTAGGACCTGGTTCCCCCCTTTTTGTTGATATACCAGACCACTAACATGTTGTCTGACTGAAGTGCAATCGTTCCCAGAGGAAGAGAAGAATGAAGGGCCGGCAACACTAGAAGTACCGCCCTCATCTCTAGAACATGGATATGCAGAACGGTCTCATTCGGGGACCACGTGCCTAGAGGGGAGGCGTCCGTGGTCACCATGGCTTGGGGTGGGGTCACAATAAAGGGGCATCCTTCTCGAAGATCCTGGGATTGAAGCCACCAGATGAGGGAAGTCTTGCACACCTTGCTTAGAGGAATCTGGTAACTTAAGGGCTAGAACAACAGAGACCACTGAACTTAACTTCCACTTTAACACTCATGTATAGATGTGCATAAGGAACCAGATTTATAGCTGCTGCCATAGACCCTAAGGCCTTCAGAACTAGTTCTGCTGGGGGTGAAGATGTCTGAAGAAATGCCAATACCTGAAGGGTCAGGCTCCGAATTCTGTCTGGAGTCAAAAATACCTTGGTGTGGAGAGAATCTATTCTTGCCCCTATGAAGTCCAGAATCTGAACGGGCTGAAGAGAGGATTTTGCAGTGTTTACCCTGATACCCAATAAATTTGACAGTTGAAAGAAAACATTTCTGGCTTGAACATGTAGATGCCTGGGGGGCGGGGGGGGGGGTGAAGAGCCAATTGTCCAGATACGGAAAGACCTGAATGCCTTGAAGTCTCAGGTGGGCCGCTACAACTGTCATGACCTTGGTAAACACCCTGGTGGCTGTGGTGAGACCGAAGGGTAGGATGTTGAACTAGGAGTGATTGGCTCCATGCCGAAAGCGGAGAAACCTCCTGGCTTGTCTATCCATCATGATGTGGTAGTACGCATCCTTGAGGTCTACAGATCACATCCAGTCTTCCTCCTGCAAGAAGGGCAGGATGGATTGTAAGGTGACCATCCAGAACTTCTCCTTGGCAACAGACAGGTTCGATGTGGATAGGTCGAGAATCGGCCTCAAGTCCCCCTTCTCTTTTGGCACCAAAAAGAACCTGGAATAGATGCCTGACCTGGATTGATCTGGAGGGACCGGCTGGACTGCGCTTTTGTTTAGCAGCTTTTCTATTTCCAAAGCTGCCACCTCCCTTTGAGCGGGTGGAATGTCTGGAAGATGCTTTGGAGGTAGGGGACTGGTCAGAAAGGGAATGGAATAACCTCTGGATATTATCTGAAGCACCCAGTGGTCTGACGTTATGGACTCCCATTGAGCTAGGTGCTTCGAAAAATGCCCCCCCGACTGCCTCCAGAGTGGAGCAGTTGGGCAAACCCTCAGGGCTGCTGCGCAGGTCGATCCAAGAATGGTTCCCATGACTCAAAATTCTTCGGTCCACCTCTGCCTCTGGGCCGGCATCCACCTTGTCCCCCTCTGCCTCTAGGGGGAAAAGAAGCCCAGAGTGTCCCAGGAATACTGAGACTTCTGGAACCACAGCTTCTTCTGCCCTCGCTGATTCCTGGAAAAGGATCTTTGAGGGTTACAGAAGTGGATCCCGACGACTGACAGCGTCTTTTCATCCTTCTCACTCTGGACAAGCATATCTCGGACGGTCTTCCCAAACAGGGTCGAACCGTCAAAAGGGGCATTCGCAAAGGACGCATTGAAAGGTTCTGCAAAATCGCAAAGCCTGAGCCAGGTGTGACGCCTCATGGCAACGCCAGACCCGGCTGCCTTAGCAGCTCCCTCGGTGACATGAGAGAGTAGGCACATGGACGTGTTAGTTGCAGACTAGAGTGGCCATACATGCCGAGAATGAACGTTTTTCATTGGCTGAAACAGACTCAGGGGGAGACTCAGAGTACTCTTTCACGAGGTCATGCTGAAGTCTGATCACGAGGGCCATGTAGTTCAGCACCCTTATGGCAAAGGTAGCTGAAGCATAAGTCTGCTTTCCGAGTCGATCCATTGCCCTAGACTCCTTGTCTGGAGGATGGACTGAGGAACTCTCCTGAGCCAGTTCCTTTTTAGTGGCTGCCGCCACCAACATGGCATCCACTGGGGAACTCTTACTCCATGCGGGCTTATCCATAGGCGGGCTAAAAATAGTACAGTTGTGTACACTTACCATAAATGTAGATGTTCAAGTGTATTCACTGTTGCAGTCATTACATTTGGGTAATCTGCTGGCAGGTTGCCCTCAGTCGGCCTGAATTCCAAAGTCTTGGGTCCCAAGGCCGGTTGCTGTCTTCTCTTCCATGACGTCAGGTTGTCAGGGGTATAAAACATGCAGCAGACGCCATTTTCTTTAGGTTTTTTTTGCCCCCGATGTCAGGTGCCCCCAAAAAAGGTAGCAATATTTTATATATATATATATATATATATATATATATATATATATATATATATATATATATATATATATATATATATATATCTATATATATATATATATATATATATATATATATATATACACACATATATATATATATATATATATATATATATATATATATATATATATATATATATATATATATATACACATACACATGCATCAATATGAACTTTATCTATAGGTTGTAAAAGATAGAGAAAGAGAGATAAACTTTAAAATAACAGGGGGATGGCGGGAGGGTAACCTGGACTGCAACAGTGAATAGACTCGAACATCTACATTTATGGTAAGTGTACACAACTGTACTATGTTCTTTGTTTTTCACTGTTGCAGTCATTACATTTGGGTAGAATCCCAAAGCTATGGTTGGGAGGCTGGAGCTAAACAGCATTAGGTGCGGCTATAAGGCCCTGCAGTGGCAAAGCCTGCCCTGGACTTAGAGTTGAGAGGCAAATGGTAATGCTTTGTAAAGCTGTGACCAGCACTCCAAGTAGCAGCCTCTAGAATGTCTTTGGTTGGTACTCCTCTGAGAAAGGCTGCTGAAGTAGCTGCAGCTCTGGTGGAATGAGACCTAATGCCCTTGGGCACAGGTTTACCATGGTGTAAGTAGCAGAAACGGATGCAGTGGCTTATCCACTTTAAAACTGTCTGCTTTGAAATAGCCTTTCCTTCTGATCCTGCAGCATATGACACTAGTAACTGCTCAATTTTTCTTAGAGCTTTAGCCCTGCTCAAGTAGAATCTTAGCTGTCTGTGTATGTCCAAGGAATGCAGAATTCTCTCCCCTTTGTTCTGTGGATTTGGATAAAAAGTTGGCAGATGAATTTTTTGGTTAAGAGCCACACTGGAAACCACCTTAGGCATAAAGGTAGGATTTGTCCTCAGAGACACCCTGTCTGGGTAAAATATGATAAAAGGCTGTACAGCCATGAGGGCCTGTAGCTCCGAAACTCTTCTTGCTGAAGTAATTGCTAGTAGCAGAGCTGTCTTCCATAATAAGAACTTTATATCCGCAGGGTGAGCTTTTCCAACACTTAATTGAGGTCCCATGCAGGTAATGGTGATCTTCTAGGAGGCCTTAAATTTTTGGCTCCTCTAAGATGCTGCTTTAGTAAGGGATGAGAAAAGATTGGTGGCTCTGTATTGTAATGAGCCGAAATGGCAGAGGCATGGATTTTGATTGATGAGAAAGATAGGCCTTTGTCAAGCATCTCAGTTAAGTATTGTAATATCTGAGGGATATGTGGTTCTGCTGTATCAGTTTCCTTTTGCTTGATTCCAAGCACAGAATCTCTTCCATTTGTCAGCATAAGATTTTCTAGTACTAGGCCTTCTGGCTTCCAAAATTACATCCATCACAGCTTTACTGACGTGTCATTTGTATGATTACATGATTAGCCATGCTGCCAGGTTCAGAGTCTGTAGTTGATTGTGCAGGATCTGATTGTTTTGCTGGGACAGTAGTCATGGTCTTTGAGGCAAGGTCCAAGCTGGGTATTGAGACAAGTTCCTTAGGATTGTGTACCAGTATTAGCGGGGCCAGTCCGGGGCAATTAATATCAACTTTGGCTTCTCTTGTCTGACTTTTAAGAGGACCTTGGGCAGAAGAGGCGGAGGAGGAAAGGCGTAAACTGATAGGTTTTTCCAACTGAAGGATAGGGCGTCCACTTTCCATGCTTGTCTGTGATAAGTCCTTGTGCAGAATCTTTTCAACTGATAATTTTGAGGAAAGGCAAATCGATCTATGTCTGGGCTCCCCCATTTCTCTGTTATCATGCTGAAAACTTGTGGATTTAATTTCCACTCGTGAGGATCCATAAGGTGTCTGCTTAAATCGTCTGCCAGGGTGTTTTGTTTTTCTGGCAGGAACTGAGCTTGAAGATGTACTTGGTAGGTCAAAGCTGTGTCCCACAGTGCCATGGCTAATCTGCAAAGGGGGTATGAGTGCGTGCCCCCTTGCTTGTTTATATACCACATGACTGTGGTGTTGTCTGTCTTTATCAGTAGTTGTCCTGGATGAAGTAACTTCTTGAAAGCTGTTAGGGCATTTTGAACAGCTAGCATCTCTTTCTGGTTGATATGTAGATGCATTTGTTTTGGTGCCCATATGCCCTGAATGCATCTTCCTGCCATGTGGGCCCCCCAGGCATAATCTGATGAGTCTGTTAAGGTTTGGCTGGCAGGGGGTAGAGTTAAGGGCCGTCCCATGTTTTGGTGACTGCCCACCATAGAAACTCCTGCTGTAGGCAGGGAATGAGAGGAATCATTGTCTCCAGACTGTGTGAATGTTGACTCCATAAACTTTTTAGGTACCACTGAAGTTTCCTCATATGCAGACTTGCATATGGAATTAGTAGGATGCTATGAAGCCCATAGCCTGCAGAATTTGTCTTTCAGAAGACTGGGTTTTTGTTGCCATTAGTTTGAAGTAAATAGTCAGTTGCCTTTGTCTGTCCGGCGTGAGGTTAGCCAAGTGGGCAGTTGTATTCAAGCTTGCATCCAGGAATGTTATCTTTTGAGAGGATACCAGTTGTGATTTATTTTCATTTATTGTGTACCCTAGGCATGCTAGAAGCCTTTTCACAAACGCCAGGTGTCGAAGAAGTGTCCTTGTTCCCTGCTTGAATGAGACAGTCGTCCAAGTAAGGATATATTTGTATACTTCTTTGTCTGCAAAATGCAATTACTGGTGCCAGGCACTTTGTAAAGATCGTGGGCGCAGTAGATAAGCCAAAGGGCAGTGCAGAGAATTGGTAATGCATTAAGCCAGCCTTGGACCCGAGGTATCTTCTGCATGACTGTCTTATTGGGACATGAAGGTATGTGTCTTTTAGGTCTAAAGTCACCAGCCAAGCATTCTTGCCCAGCATGGGCAAAAGCTCAGCATTTTGAATTTTGGAATGTCCAGGTATGTGTTCAAAATCGATAAATCCAGTATTGGCTGCCAGGCCTTGTCCTTTCTGGGTACCAAGAACAGTTAAGTAAAAACCTTGTCCTTTTTCCTGTTCTGGTACTGTCTGAATGGCCCCCATATCCATGAGGGACGTAACCTGTTTCTGTGCCTCTGCCCATTGATTTTTTGGCAGATCTGGCCAACCATTTGCCATTGGCAGTGTGTGGAAATGGAATCTGTATCCCTGTGATACGATGTTTAGTACCCACTTGTCCTGGGTTATTAACTGCCAATTTTGAGCAAAAAGTGCTAATTTTCCCCCTATGGGTGCTGCCAAAGGGTAAGTGCTCGGTGTAGGCAGAGGGAAGTCATTGGGATTGCTTTCTGAAGGTTTGCGCTTTATCTCCTCCAGATTTGGAGGTGGATGCGCCCCATTGCTTAGACTTGTATGTGTCTTGCGCCTGGTATCTGGAACCCTTAGGGTGTCTGGATTTGCCCCTTTGAGCTCTGTCTGACACAGGAAAGGACCAATTTTTTTGTAGGCCAGTGTCTACTGAATCTTGGTGGCTGCACTTGTACGAAGTCTTTAACAGTTTGCATCGAATTAGCTTTGTCTTCCATTTTCTTTAAAACCTCAATACCAAACAGAGAATCCTGTTGTGAAGGTGCATCTAGCAATTTAGCTTCAACATGATCAGGCAAATTTTGTTCCTTTAACCAGGCATGCCTCCTAATCACACAGATCCAGTAACTGTGGCCCTGCAGGAGGCCTCTAAAGAATCAAAACCACATTGCAAAGTATGCTTTCCAACTTGTTCAGCTGCATGCAATAATTCCTGCAATTCTTTATTTTCTGCACATTCTGAAATCAACATAATTTTCTGTTTCAGCAATCCCATAACATGCTGTTGGTGCTTAAGCATATGAAATTGACAGTTTAAGGCCCTAATTGCCAAGGTATGTATAAACCTTTTTTCCCCATCTGTCCAGTGCCCTTGAATCTCTGTCAGAGGGGGTAGGATTTTTTGCTGTTGAGGCTTTAACTCCCTTTGGACCCTGTGAACTAGTTTCAAGATCAGCAGCAGGGTTTCTAAATAAAAATTTATGTGAGTCAGGGACCCTGTAATATCTGTCAGGCTTACTGGGAGCCGGAGGTAAGGAGTCGGGGGTCAGGCTTGACTCCGAAAACACATCATCCACAATGTCTAAAACAGGGGGAATGGCTAAAGGCTTGTGCTGAGGGAGAAGGAAATCCCTGAGACTCTTTTTAGATTCTGAGAAGTCTTGACTCTCACAGTGAATATGCTCCCTCAAAGTTTGCAAGGTTTCTCCAAATGAATAATCCTCAGGAGGAGATGCAGATGTAATAGACTCCTCAGCATCAGAATCCTCATAGGGAGGTATAGACAATTCCTGATCAGAAGAGGAATCAGAAGAAATAGAAACCTGATCTGAAGATTCATAATCAGTGTCTTGCCTAGGCCTCTTATCTGGAGGGGGATGGGTACCCCTGATCAAGATAATAAGGTCTTCAGCCATTTTGATCATCTGTTTTTAGGCATAGAGGCCTGTGCACGTGGCTCATGCGTCCGTTTTTTAGTTTTAGAAGTTGCTTTTGTCTTTGGTTTTGCAGCTGTCGTCGGTTTGATGTACAAATGTTGAGATCGGAATACACCCTCAGAAGCCGGTGCCTGCTCAGTGGCTCCGGACCCATCCGAGGGAGATGCATCCTTCGGTCCAATACCTTGAGTATCTTGCGGCATGCCGGACTCCACATGGGTGTCAGTAGAGGCCTGCGACTCAAAGGTAGCGGGTATCAGGGGCTGCGAAAGCGCCTCACTGAGTACCGGCGAACCAGCGACTGGCTTAGGAAAAGCTTTGTCATCGGTTCTGGATCTCGACTGCCTTTCTCTGTCCTTTTCTTTGTGTTTTTTATGTACTCTGGTAGTCAGATTGCTATCCGACGACATTTCTGGGTAGTTAAATCTGTTTCCAAAATACTTTGATGCAAAAATATGCTGACGCTTAATAGTGTGTTGGTTAAATCTAGCACAAAACTAACAGCCAGGCACGTTGTGATCAGGGCCTAGGCAAGGAATACAGTATAAATGGAAATACTTACGAGGTATTTGCTTCCCACAAGTAATACAATTATTAACTTTTTCTGACATCGGTAAAAAGCAAGAAAAAAAGTTTTCCCAATGGGGTACTGAGCTTTAGGGAAGACTTCGGTTCTGAAACTCAAACTCGAATATTTCAGTAGTCGGCCAACCGGCAATTGCGAAATGCTTCTGCTTCGGGCACCGCGCAGCAAGAAAGACTGAAGAAAATGGCGTTGGCTGCATGTTTTATACCCCTGACGACCTGACGTCATGGAAGAGAAGACAGCAACCGACGCAGGACCCAAGACTTTGGAATTCAGGCCGACTGAGGACAACCTGCCAGTAGATTACCCAAATGTAATAACTGCAACAGTGAAACACGTAGAACATCTTGTCTGGCCTTTTTGGCATAGGTTTTACAGTGTCCGGCTCCTTCCAAGCTCTGGTGGTAATGAGGTCCACCAGAGGATCAGCCGGGGGGGGACACCCAAGAGGTAGATGAGCCTGCATCAAATGCCTCCAGAATACTGGCTCGTCAGAGGAAGGCTTTTGGGCAGACCAACCTCCCCGCTGATGCAGGATTTCCGTTATGTCTCCAAATGAGACATTCTCAGGAGGTGATCTGGGGGGAACCTTCCCTTTCCTCCAAGTTAGTATCCTCTGTGAGGGACTCGGGGATGTTCAAAGTGCCTCCTATTGCACTTGCATTTGCAAAGAATCTCCTCGGGGGGGGGGGGGATCTCTGGGGAGGGCTCACAAACAGCTTCATATTCCTCAAGGGGAATCTTCTGAGGCGTATCAGACACAGGCTTGCCCCTGTGAGGACTGAGGACGGGATGACAGAAGACACACTCAGCAGCGAGGGATCAGGGACAGACTCCAAGGAAAGAGTGAGAGGTCTTGATCCTCCTGAGAGAACCCTCTCCACAACGAAAGCTGAAGGGGAACCGGCTTCTCTAAAATTAGAAGAATGAGTAACCATGCCCCATGGATGCGACGAAGGGATCGGAGCCAAACCTGGAACAGACGGACCAAAAGGAATGGCATGTCCCAACCATAACGGAGCCAATGACACACTCATCCCCCGGATCCAACGCTCAAATCACTGCTCCGAAAGCTCAGATCCGAATTCATAGGATTTGACATACTCAATGGCATGGCCGTCATCGAGGTTGGGGGGACCATCAGCGACGACCCCCTGACTCCGGGGCTCCTTGGGTCCAGGGACTCCAAAACGCGGGGATGGATTGGAGAAGGAGCTATTGAGGCAAACATCGAAGCCAAACTCCACACACTGGTGGGAGAAGGAGCCAGCAACACTCCCATCTGCAACTGAGTCTGTTTAAACCTCATCATCCAGTTCATGTCAGCCTCAAAGAGGCTTCTTGTAGATCTGGAGGATGCCACAGACGCTGGCCGAGAGAGCCGATGCGTGGATTACCTCGAAGCAGGCCGAACATCCTCCTCTGGCTCCGGAGAAAATCTAGGGGATTGGAGCCTAGGGAAAGACTGCTTAGAAGACTTGACTGGGATAATGACAACTTTAATAGGAGGACCCGACAGATCCGACAGATTCACTGGTCTCTTACGACCCCCATCTTTTTCTCTCTCTCCCTGTGCTTTTCCTTCCTGGCCTCCGTCACCCTGTTTTGATACGGGAGTGTGAGTCCCGGATGGGGGAGGAGGACCTGAAGCTGATACGTCCACAGCTGTGGCCATAGAAGAAATAGCTTCTACCAGGAGAAGCCCAGCTAAGATCAGCTTAGTCCGCCGGTCCCCTCAGTTCCCATGGATTAAAGGCTGCACAGATTTTGCAGCCTGAAGAAAGGTGGGGAACCCCTAAACACATGTTGCACAGAGTGTGGCCATCAGCCGGAGACAACTTATGGCCACACTATGTACACTTTGAGAAAGTCTGCTTTTGGGGGTCTGACATCTCAATTCCCATAACAAAAAATAAGGCTAACTAAAGCCCTACCGACAATCACACCACACACAGCAAAGACGGGAAAGGGAGTCCTACACTAACAAAACCACAAGATTACTTTTTTTTTGCATTTTGTCTTAATGGAAAACCCGAAGGGAGGTAAAGAAGGTAAACACTACACGCACACTAAAACTAAATTTTGAACAGTTGAAGTAAGGAAACCGTACTCTACCTGCCTGGTGCTCAGAGATCACGTCTTGGCAAAGCCGTGGCAAACGACATCTGAGGGTTGGAAGGTGTTTGCAGTGTAGAATGGGTAAGGGGAGGAGCTTGGGAGCTTGGATCTTAGCTTGGGAAGCTGTCTGATCCAAAACCCTCAGGTTGATGATCAAATGAAGTTAACTACTTCAGATTTAATATTTTTTTTGAGACTGATAACCTATTACAGGTTCAAGAGCTGAAATGGCAGTTACGTTTGGGAACAGAAGTTTATCCAGGTCTCAATGATTCACTTAACCTCAAATGTGCACTAAAATGGAATCAATAATGAATACCCTCTGCTACATAACCTCTGTAATACTGCTGCAGTTTGGATGTGTATACTCTACCTCACTCTCGGATATGGGATCTGCCTGCTCCTCACGTTATTTAAGTGTATATTTAAATGCTAACATTTTTTTGAGATCTTTGGTAATATTTTATTACACTTCTCATACATATTCATGATGTTTTATGCCTTGGTGCTTGAACCCTGCCTTCTCTATGCATTTTTATTGCTTGTTTTTGAATGATGACATTTCTCTGAGATTGTGCTCATATCATACTATATTACAGCACTCACACAGATTTTGTTACAACTCTCATACATATTCATGAAGATTGTTTGAAGTAGCTTATCACGTTAGAATTTTCTATGACAATACTTGGTTGGGCATATAATGTAAATAATGTTTAATATTTATGATTAGTAGCTGACAGTTATATAAGCTTATGCATCTTGTTTTTTCATTATCCCACTCTACATCCCCTGCTTATCCTGTTTCATTTTTTAAAACATCTTTATTAAACATGACATTTTTAAAGTGACACTGATACGTTTCAGTAATAGAAAAGAAACCATACCATACATTTCCATTATTTTCATGCAGTATGCTTGTTTTAATTTCTATTCACTCCAACATTACATTTGCCCTGTTCCTGCCTTCCCTTAAATTTCACTCATCCTCCTCGTATGCACAGATCCCACAAATTCCATTTACTTTTATATAATTTGCTCTCTTTTCTAAAGATTCTAACTCCATTTCTTCTATTTCCCTTATAACATTACATGAATGCTGGCAATGGTTAAAGTTTTAACCTCACAATCACAAGGTACAGGATTTGAGTCTAACCTCTGGTTATTGGCTGGACTTGTAATAGTCCACAGAATAAGTTACAACTGGATTAGATTTTAATTTTAATTTTCTAGTAATTTTTATTTATTTATTTTTTTTAGCACCTAACAGCATAAAATTAGTAAATCTTTACTGTTGTCTAAGCAATTCAGATCCTATATTCCAGTTCTAAAGAATCATTTCCTTGGATACAATCACTTGCTGCTTCAACATTTTTGACAGAGTATTCTGTAGGTAATTTTTTTAAATCTGACAACTCATTCATATGTAAACATGTTCCTAATTAACCCTCTCTCCAATCACATCTCCAGCACTTGGTGTCTACCCCACATTAAAATTCTCTGAAATCTACTTGGGATATAGAAATACCTATGCAAAAGCTTCCAAGCAAAAACCCTAAACCTTCTAGACTTTGTTGTATACTTGGAAGCCATAGAGATATCCTTCCCACTGTTGCTTTGTAAATTGCCTTTCCAATCTTGTCTTCTCAATCTTTTCTAACTCTTTAATCTTATAGTCATCTTGCAATATTTTATATGCCTCAACAATTATCCCTTTTTTAACAGCAGTTTCCCTTCTAAACTCAACCTGAACTTGTATTTCACTTAACAGTATAGGCAAAGAGAAAGGGATAGGAGAGTACTATCAAGTCCCTAGTAGGAAAAGGGGTCTCTTACTTTCAGTTCAATCTTCTGCAAGACCTCATCCCACTATTAGTTTTCCTTCCCAAGTTATTTACTCCCAGTACATTGGCTCCCTTGTTAACTTTCTCCAGTAAACTCCATCCTCTCAAATATTTCCTATACCACTACTTGCAGTCATCCCTACTGGCAAAAATCTTTCTCCATTCCCATGTTGACTTATTTTTTTCAGAAAAAAAATTCTGCTACAAAATATAATAATCTGTATAGTTCTTATTCTCCTCAAGAGCCTGCATCCAAAATCCTACATTTTCCATACTTCTTGAACCTTCCCACCCAGCACTCCTTTCCATTTGATTTATAACCTTCTGTTTGAGCTGTGTAGTTCAGCCTTAGTTTAGTAGCTCTAAAATATCCCTTCAAGGGAAGTGATCCTTAACCTTTGTCTATGGCACGCATCAACGTATTCTATTCAACTCCCGTCTTCTTCCCCTCCCAAACATTAATTCACTCCCTTAATAATTATCTACAGTTTCTTCTCTGCTTGATAAAAATCCACTTGACCTGCATACGATGCTAAAGGGACTTCTAACATCTTCACTGCATGCAACTTGCTATTTCCAGCTTCAGTTTTTGTATTATCTTTTGTTAGTCTCTTCCCACATGTACTTAGCCTCTTTTAACAGAATTCTGTTTAATCTATACACCTAAATACTCCATTTATTACATCCCCACAAATGGGGAGTACTGCTGAACCAGCTCATGTATGGGTAAGCGGTTTACAACTGTTTTTGATTTTGTATCCCGCAAAGACTTTAAACCATTTCAAAATGTTCCACAACATTGAGATGTCATTCTCGGGAATTATCACACAAAATCTCAACTGCATATAAAGCTAACTTTTTTGATTAACATACCAGTTACATCCAGAGTGAGTCCTTTATATTTATTTATTGACACTTGATTACCAGGAAAGTCCGACTGGGTAGAAACCCATTTTCAATGGAGGCTCAGGAAGAAAAGCTTCAATTTATTACAAAACATTTTAAGAACAATTTTACAATTTTCAAAAATAAAATCAACAGCAGTTTAAATAACAAATTAGACAATTTCCTTGGTAATGGAACTAAATATAAAGCAAATAAAATGAACAGGACATCCCTGGCTGGTTCCTCTGTTCTATCACAGCAGCCCCTCTCCCAATCAGCATTACTTCCCTCCCTTTATTTTCTCAGATCATCTAATGAATGACCACTATGATATCCTTTATCTAATTCCTATACTCACTTATAGCAAATCTATCGTGTAACATTGTTATTTGCAACCAACACTTTTTAAATATAATTCTGTATGTGTTGCTTTTTGTCTATTTATCCAATGTCATTTTTACATTCAATGTTAAAATTGATAAGGCAGCCATTCTAATAAAAAGCAATTTCATAAATTCTGCACGACAATTCTTTTGAATATACGTTTCAAACTTGCAGCTTATATGCATGCACCAATGTTTGGCAGGTTGGCCATGTATACAGCTGTTGCTTTTCACTGCGGAACTCGTCACACTTTTCCCACACTTTTTGTTTCAGTAAAAACACTAAACAAAAACAAAGAAACTAAATACATTGTCAACCTCTTCTAACTCGCAGCAAACACACAAAACTATATACACCTTCCAAAATGGAAAGTTAGCCCTATATACAAGGGCAGCTCTCCCAAGCAGACAACTCCACCCACAAGCTTTACTTATTTTAAGGCCAAGTTTTATCATGGTAGAAGTGCATGTACACATAGCATGCATCCTTATCTCATCTCCATTTCCACAAAGATGTGAAACACACAACCCACAAGTTAAAAAATAAATAAATTGTGCACTATCGTAGTCAATACCGAAGTACAAAGGTTACTGAGGATGCAAAAGTATTCACCTCTTCTTAGTGTCAAACTATTTACACTGAACTGTTTTTGCCAGTTCTCCTTTAAATACTAATTATGTTTCTTATATGAATGCCTCAGCACTGTTCAGTCATATCTGCAACTGTACACTATATCTTACTGTAGGCTTTTGCTGGTGAAAAAATGCCAATTGCTTTACAAATGCAAGAAATAACTCACCAAATGGTAGCAAAAAAAGAAGTTATGTCTTACCATAACATTCCATCGGTGCTGTTGATCTTCACTAATCCTTGACTGTGGGTTCGGTTCAGAGCCTCGGAACCAACTCGACCGTTTATTTCAGCTCGAGCCTTCCAAACTCTCGAGCTAGGCTCTAGCCAAAATGCTCCTCTCTAAATTACCTCAGATCGAGTTTGCCTAAATTTGGTGGCAGACAAACAGTAAATAAAAAGAAGAGACCAGATGTGTCCCTATTATGAAGCCAGTCCTGGGAAAATTTGATCCACTAAGTCTCAGTCTGGGGTAAGGAGGGAGGGGATATCAAATACTAGTGAAGATTGACAACACAGATGGAACGTTATGGCAAGACATAACTTCTTTACCTGATGTTGTCAATCTTCACGTAATCCTTGACTGTGGGACAGAGTCCCCAGCTACCCAAATCTTGAGAGATTTCACAGAAGAATATTCTTAAGCACCATTGAACCAAATGATGCTCATCCCCTAGAGACCCGATTCAATTTGTAATGCGTGATAAAGGTATGAGGAGACTACCATGTGGCTGCTGCAAAACTGTCATCTAAAGATGCTCTGGCATGAAAAACTGCAGATGTTGCCACAGCTCTGGTTGAGTGGGTTTTCACTGGATGTGGAAGGTGAAATCATTTTGAATGATAGGTAACAGTGATACAATCTCGGAACCATTTAGCTAAGGTAACCTTGGTAACTGGGTTACCCAAGGAAAGAGGAAAAGGAAACAAATAATTGGTCAGATTTCCTGAAATCCTTTGTTCTGTGAAGATAAAAATGTAGTTGTCTGTGAACGTCTAAATAAATGTAGGGAATATTCCCCTTTATTGGAGAAGTTAGGAAAAAAGACAGGAAAGTTGTAGTGTTTGATTAATATCGTATTCAGAGACTACTTTTGGCAAGAAGGATGGATTAATCCTGAGAGAGACCCTGCCTTTGTGAAATATTATACAAGGGGGTTTTGCAGGACAAGGCTTGAATTTCAGATACTCTTCTGGCAGAAGTTATAGCCACTAGGAATGAAGTTTTCCAAGTCAGAAACTTTAAGTCACATGTAGCTGATGGTTCAAAAGGGGAAAGAGTAAGGGACTGTAGAACTAGGGTTAAATCTCAAGGAGCAATGGGCTCTTTAAATGGAGGTCTTAAGATAAGAATTCCCTTCAAAAAGGCTTTAAAGTTTATGTGACATAAGGGATGGACCATCAAAACCAGTATGGAAATTAAACATCACAGCTAGATGGACTAATTGTAGGGGCTGAAGAGCCAGTTTGACAAACGTCAGCTGAAAAATCCAATACTTTATGCACAGGGACTATATAAGGGTCTAGAGCATTACTGAGAGCCTGTCTAGCAAATTTTTCCCCATTTACTGTGGTATAGTTTCCTAGTAGGTTTATGATGGGCCACAATGATTTGAC
The DNA here is from genome assembly GCF_019279795.1 of Protopterus annectens. Taxonomy (NCBI): domain Eukaryota; kingdom Metazoa; phylum Chordata; order Ceratodontiformes; family Protopteridae; genus Protopterus; species Protopterus annectens. The sequence continues at coordinate 570,883,128 of NC_056734.1, read as the reverse complement.
AGACGGGAGAGGAAAATGAAGACTGCCTGGCAATCATGGGAATTGGAGAAGCCACACAGTGAGCTTGAAATGCTGGAGATTCGGATGAACCATTCCCTCTGGATGAGATAATAGATCTGGAGCGGTGTCCAGAATCCAAGGTTTCTGAAGTAGATGAGGCCAAAAGAAGGGAAACCAAACTTGTCGAGGCCAGAATGGGGCAATGAGGATTATTGTGTTCTTTGACCTCTTGGCTTTCTTTAGAAATAGAGCTATTAGGGGAGTTTGAGGAAAGGCATAGAGGAGACCGAGGGGGGGGGGGGGCAATCGTGGAAAAGAGCATCCCTCGGTGACTCCCCTAGAGTGGGGATCAGGGCAAAGTAATTGCTGCATTTGTTGAGAGGGGATGCAAAGAGATTGCAGCAAGGTTGGCCCCAGTGACGGAAGATCTTTTCCGTCACCAATGGATTGCAAGACAGCTTGTAAATTATCAAAATAGTTCTGCTCAGTTTGTCCGCTATCACGTCGGAGCTCCCGGGATATGTGTTGCCATGAGAAAGCGGTTGGCAGAAATCGCCCATTGCCAGAATTTCTTTCTCGACAAAGTGGGTAAGATTTGGTTCCACCTTGTTTGCTGATGTGCCAGACCACCGACATGTTGTCTGTTTGGATTGTTACTGTTCCTAGCAGAAGGGCATCTTGGAATGTTTACACTGCCCTCATATCTAGTACACTGATGTGCAAATTGGCCTCCAGAAGGGACCAAGTGCCTTGGACTGTCCTTCCAAGATAATGCCCCCCCCCCATCTTGGAAGCATCCGTGGTTACCATGGTTTGGTGCTGTGGAAGGATGAAAGGACGACCCTAGAATTTCACTTTAGTGGAACCACCACAACAGTTCTTGTTTGCAGTTTTTGGCGAACAAGATGTTGTGAGACATCGACTGATTTAGCATAGACCACTGAGAGGCCAGAAACCATTTGAGGATTCACTGGCGATATCTGGCTAAAGGAAAGAGTGATAGAGGCTGCCATCGAGCCTAGTGCTTGAAGGACTAATCTGGCTTGGACATTTCTGTTCTGGATAATCTGATTTTTGATCTGATTCTTTGGAGTCTTTATACTGGGAGTGAAGTGAGACCAGAAACTGTGCAACAGAGGTCCGATGAATTTTAGCTGTTGTGATGGCTGCAGATTTGACTTTCCGTAAATTTACTGAAATGCCTAGGGATGTGAAAAGATGCAAAGTGCAGTCTCTTGCCCGTTCTAGTTGATGCCTGGTGGCAGTGTTAAGGAGCCAGTTGTCCAGATAAGGAAAAACTTGAAAACTCTGCAGTCTGAGATGAGCTGCTACCACTGCCATGCATTTGGTAAACACCCTGGGGGCTGTGGTGAGACCAAAGGGCAGTACTCTGAACTGGAAATAACTTGCTCCCAGCTGGAAGCACAGGAATTCCAGATTGTTTGTCCATTTTTATATGGTAATACGCATCCTGAAGATCTACAGAACACATCCAATCATCTTTCTCCAAGAAATTAAGCATAGACTGTACAGAGACCATCCAGAATTTTTGATTAACTGCCTTGTTGAATTGGCAAAGTTTCAAAATGGGTCACCAGTCCCTTTTCTTTTCAGGCACTAAAGAATCTTGAGTAAAACCCGGATACTCTTTGGGCTGATAGGACTTCTTGGATGACTTTTTTGGAGCAGTTTTTCAATTTCTACACTGCTGCTTCCCTATGATTGGGTGGAACATCTGGGGGGGGGGGTCTTTTTTTGCATTTTTGGTTTTGAGGAAAGGTTAATATATCCTCTGGCAATGATATCCCACACCCATTTGTCACAAGTTAACTGTTGCCAGGCAGATTGGTGCAGGGAAAATCGACCTCCGACTGCCTACAGAGGAAGGCAACTGGGCCTCCATTCAGGAGTGCTGGTAGGAGCTACCAGAGAAAGCATCTCTGGACCCCTGGTTCTGCAGGCCACCTCTGCCTCTAGGACGGCGTCCTACATTGTTGCTTCCCCCTCTGCCACGGGGAAAGTCTTTGCCACGTTATTCTTGGAAAGGCCCTTGGGACTTCTTGAACCATAGCCATCCCACTACGCCTAAGCCCACCACTCTAGTCATCCCTTCGGCTGCACAGGCAATTAGCCTCATGGAAAAGTTTGAAATTGATTCAAGGGTGGCGAGCTGAGAGATAATCGTCTTGAACCCCTTCAGCTACTGCTCCTGTGAGAGTATCTGAAAGCTTTTTGATCAGTTCTCTCTGTAGCCTAGTAAACTGCGCCATGCAATTCAAAGACGCAAGAGCAAAGGTTGAAGCATAAACGTGCTTCCAGAATCTATCCATAGTCCTAGACACTCCATGTTAGGAGGATGGATAGTAGAACTTTCTTCAGCAAGCTCCTTCTCTGTGGCTACCGCTATCACCATGGCATAGACGAGTTGCCCTTAGCCCAATGCTGCTCTTTGGGATCAGAAAGGATCCGGTCAGGTCTTTTAGGGATCAGTTCGATGGAGTCGGGGATCTTCCACACCCGCTGCGCGATCAATTTTATGAGCTCGTCAGCGGGCGGAGAGATCCAAGATGTAGAGGGTTGGGCACGAAAAGCCTCCAGGTATACAGACTCAGAGGAAGGCTGGAGGAAAGACCAGCCACCCCTCTGTTTAAGGATTTCCAGGATGTCCCCAAAGGAATCATCATCAGGGGGTGACCTGGGGGAACCTTCCCCTTCATCAAAATTGGTATCCTCAGTGAAAGTCTCCTCTGAGGAGTCCAAGTGCTTCCGCTTGCACTTTTTCTTCACAGCTACTTCCGCAGGGGGGTGTTTCGGGCAAGTATTGGAAAAGGAAACCACTAAGGTGGGTCTCTTCTAAGGCTTTTGTGCCCCCTGTCCTGGGGATTAGGCTGATGGTAGCTGTGGTTGCAGGGAGAGAGATGCTTGGCCTGCCAAGGATGGCAAGGACTGGGAGTCCACAATAAACAAGGCCCTCTACATGACCTGGAATTACACCCCCCCTCCCCCATAGAGGGATGGGAGCCCGGAATCAAAATAGACTCGTTTGGTACCATGGTCCCACCCTGCACTGAAGTGGCAGCCCCCGAAGCAGAAGCCTGGGTCGATCCAGAGAGAACCAAAGCACCGAGGGGCAAGGAAAGCTCTGAAAAGTCAAACCCTGCTCCTTGGAACTGGCCACAAAGTCTCAGCCCCAGGAGACCTCCAGTTCTGAAAAAACAGAGGATCTCAAGACAATTCTCAGTTCTGGAAAACTGGCTCTTACTGAAACAGAGACAATCAGAGCCAGGAAGGTTGGTGCCAGGGGCTCCAATGACTTAACTGGAGCTTGAGGAGGAAGATGAGATGGTGTCGAAGTAGGACAGGTGCCAACTTGGCTGGGAACAGAGAAAGAAGTCGGTAATCCCCTTGCCATCAAGAGCTGGTCCACGAGCCTCATGACATCCGATTCAGACAGACTCTTAGTGGATCAAATGATGGTCTCGACTCCACAAAATGGCTAGTTGGTTGGTCCTTAAAGGGACTGACTGACTGCAGCTAGATCTTGGGATGGATACAGTTTTTGTCTGCTCCAGTACAGATAAAACCTCTGGTGCCAAAGTAGTATTCTTAGAAATAATCATGGTAGGTGCTGAGTCAGTCTTGCCCATTAGTGCTGAGGGAACTGTCGACACCGTAGGTAGTTTTGAAATATTTTTGTGCGGTTCCGAGGAAACACTCGGAACTGAGTGACACAGTTTCTTTTGTTTTGAAGAGGAGGAAGAAGAGGACGATAAACTGACTTCTGTCTTGGACGCAGAAATATCAATTTGTTTCTCCACTCAAGTTAATGTTCTGGTGGAGAAACCATGACACAAGGAACAGTTTTTTCGTGCAGGTGAATTGCTGATAAACAGTACACACACAACACATACCCATCAGAATCGGGCATCTTCCTGTCGCACATCTGACATATTTTAAATCCAGTGCCCTTTGAAGGTTTTGGTGGGAAGAAGATTTTTCAGCCATAATGCGGAGACAAAAAAAAGAATGATATAGGCCCTCACAAACACAGACACAGAAGTGGAAAATGAAGTACCAACAATAGTAATCGAGAATACCTAAAAGGTAAAGGAAAAAATACCAGCAATGAAACGCAGAATCTACTTAAAGGTAGAAGAAAAAGGGAGAAGAATTACACACACATGGAAGATGGTGAGAGGAGCGGGTAGAGAGGAAAGAGTTTAAGAACAGAAATAAATACTGAAGAGTGAGATATAAAAAATTTAGATTGAAAAAACTTACTTGAAAAGAACTGCCAAAGCTCGACAGAGGTCTGACACATGAAGCAGCAAACGAGATCTGGAGTAATTTAGACAGGAGCATTACAGGTAGAGCCTATCACGAGAGTTTGGAAGGCACAAGCTGAAGTAAACGGCCAAAATGGTTCCAAAGCTTGGAACCAAACCCACAGTCGAGGATTACGTGAAGATTTACTATTTTCAATCTTTCCATTTTCTAGCCTGTTTGCTTAGAAAGTAGAGAGAAAAAAATAAGATTACCCCGTCTGCAGCATAAAACAAACATTAGTCTAGACATCCACCTGTTAAAACAGGGGACATTATAACATTTAATACACATATATGATGATGAGTACACCTTTACACCCCAGTAGCCTAAGATCACATTATATTGTTCACATCTAATCTTCATCTTGCTACAGTATAACCCCTGGATACACTACAATCAAGTACTTTCTTCACTAGCATAAAAAGCAGACAATAGGACACCCCTCTACATTTAAAATAATAAACATTTTGCTAACTATGATTATGGGCTTCTTCCAGAGACATCATATTAAATGTCGTTTTTTAAAAAGTTGAGATTGAGGATGTAATACCTACCAATAAATACTTGCAGATTATTTATCTATTTGTTAAACAGAGGGGTGGTTTGGTCCAAAGATCCTTTTTGGCCACAATATGAGCCCAAGCCAGAGCAAAATGTAATTACATACTCAATGAAGAATTGGTCAACAGAAACAATTACGATATGAAAATCTATGCATGGAAACTGGGGGGGGGCTAAACGATGAATCTGGGAATCCAGTATTAAAAATATGAATCAATAATACAAAAAATGAGAGATGCATTCTGGAGTACCTATACATAATCTTCCAGCATCTATACAAAATATTCCAAGATCATTAAATAAGCTTCCTTTAACATTCAAAAGGCAACATATTTTTTACATAAACACCTTCATTAAATTATCACTAAAAACATGGGGCAAACATACATTAACAGAACAGAAAAAAACATAACTTTTTTCAACATACATACAAAATACATCACATATCCTTTTCCTTGTAACTCATCAACTCAATATTACATAAATTGCTACATTCCTGTCTTCCCTTAAACCTCACTCCTCCTGAACATTACTCTGCATGCATTGTTTCCACAAATTCCATTTTTTCTATGCAATTTGCTCCTTCCTTTTTCTAAACGTCCCTCAAGTTCCTTTACCTGCATTATAATATTCAGTACTTTAAATACAGTTGGCTTAAACTTTAATTTCCATCTTCTAGTACTTGCTTTTGTGGCAGCAAACACAATTAAACTTAAGGCCCATAATGTGTCTAGGCAATTCACATCGTGTCCTACCTCAAAAAAACAATTTCAATAGTTACAGCCATTTGTTCACCCAATATTTCCTGCAAAGTACTCTGCAGGGAATTTTTAAAATCTGCCAGATCATTACATTCCCAAAACATATCAGTTACCTCTTTTCTTCCTCATCACACCTCCAACATTTGCTATTTGCCTGAGGAAAAATTCTTTGAAGTCTGTTTGGAGTATAAAAATACCTATGCAAACACGTTCAAGCAAAGACCTTAAACCATCTGGACTTTGTTGCACACTTGGGAGCCATGCATATGTACTTCCTTTGCTCTCCCGTAAATTGTTTTTCCGGTCTCTCTTCTCAATCTTTCTAACCTCATCTGATTGTTATAGTTATGTAACATTTTATATGGCTTATTAATTATTCCTTTAACAGCAGCATCTGTTCTACATTCAGCTAAAAACTCTATCAGAGCAGGTCTTAAGATTCCCCTATCCCCTTCTCTTTGCCTATACTTTGATGATCCCTGGTAGGGGAGCCAGTCTCTAGCCTGTAGCACTCCAAATGTCTTCTTGGTCTCATCCCACTTTATTACCTTTCACTCTCTAGTTATCCCCCCCCCCCATATCTTGCTTCCTTTGTCAGTTTTCCCAGTAAATTTCAACCACTCTTGCTTATTTTCTGTACCCATACTTGCAGTCATCCTTACTGGCAAAATCTCCTTTTTCCAGTCTTGTTGGCTTAATTCTTAAAATACTTTCTGCTACTTTATGAATACAGTATTTTGTGTAGTTCTTAATCCTTAAGGATCTGTATCCCAAATCCCACTTTTTTCCATTTCTTGAACCCCCCCCCCCTTTCATCATCCCCTTCCATTTTGAATTATAACCTTCTGCTTATTATAATTATCAGCCTTAACTGTGTAGCTTTAAAATATCTGTTCAAATGAGGTAATCCTAATCCACCTTGCTCTACTGGAAAGATCAACTTACTGCCCTCCTCCCCTTCCAGATAAATTCCTTCAACTCCATAACTTTTCCTCTGGTTATTAAAAATAAGCCTGACTCGTATATAAAAAGTACAGTTGTGTAAAATCTTACCATAACAGTAGATGTGCCTCTCTTCACTGTTGCAATATTCCTCACCTAACAGATCTTCTTGTCAAGGGTAACTCAACATCCACCCGGTATACCAAAGTCTTCAGTTCTTATAGGCACCGTACATTACATTCATGCTTCCTGCGCAAGATGTAGGGCATAAAGGTGATGTATGGCCACAACTATTTTGAACTGAAAAAGAACAGAATACCCTCAGGGACAAGGAGGAACATGCACATCCAGAAGGAAAAGTAGAGAAGGAAAAATGAAGGGTTCCTCTGCTAGGAGGGGAACAGAACCCAGGGCAAAAACAGCACAGAGAGGAAAGGAAGGAGGGAGGGAGCGAATACTGCAACAGTGAAGAGAAGGACACCTACTGTTAGAAACTACAAGAGCTCAAGAGGAAGCCCAGGAGGAGGATTGCACAGAGGCACCCTCCATAAAGCCATGCAGAACAGCCCTGGCAAGACCTGCACTGGCTCTGTAAATAACATCTGACCTGTAACGTTTAGTGCAAGTATGAAAAGAGGACCAAGTAGTAGCCTCAAGGATAGAAATAGTATCCAGACCCTAGAAACAGGTGCCAGAGGAAGCAACTGCCCAAGTAGAGAGTTTGTAATTACACACGAGGATAGACATTTAACATGAAAGGAATAGCAGAAAGAAATGGCCTTAGAAATCCATGAGGGAATGGTTTGCTTAGAAACAACCCCCAAAGTCCTGGGATGAAAAGAAACAAAGCTGCTCAGATTTGCGAATAAAATTAGTTCTAAGTAATATCTGAGCTCTCTATGCAAATCCAAGGTGTGAAGAACCTTCTCACTGGCAGACTGCAGAGAAGGGAAAAAGGAAGATGACTAGATTAAGGTCGAGCTCATTAATCATCTTGAGCAGGAATGAAGGACTAGTACAGAGGGACACCCGGTCTCTATGAAAAAACAAAAAAAAAAAAAAAGAGGAGCAGCCATGAGAGCCTGAAGTTCAGACACTCTCCTGGCAAATGTCAGAGCCAAATGAACGTCTTCCAAATACAACGTTGTAAGGAAGCCAACAAAGCAGACTCAAAAGGAGCCAAGGTCAACTTTCCAAGTACAAAACTGAGGTCCCAAGAGGCAGAATAGGCTTCTTGAGAGGAATGATATGAAGAATGCCTTTAAGGAACTTCTTGAACTCAAACCTAGAGTCCAGAGGAAGATTCAAGGGCAGACTGATGAGGGATTTAGATTGCAAGAGAGGTGGTAGCCTTCTCCATCTGGACATGTATGATTTTTTTCTGGTAGTAGGATTCCTGGCCTCCTGCAGAATCTGAAGCAAGTCTTCAAAAATCCTATCACCTGCAGTGTTACGAACAGTGGACAGGTAAGGATGGATAAGAGTCCCTCTGTTTTATGGGATAAGACCCACCTGGTGAGATAACTTGTAATGAATACCCCTGGCCAAGTGAGAAAGAAGGGGGAACCAAGGCTGTCTGGGCAAAAAGGGAGTCACTAGCAAGATTTTGGGAGAGTCCTACCGGATCTTGTTCAGAACTAGTGGCAACAGAGTAAGGGAGGAGAAGTGTACAGAAACATTCCCCTCCAAGGAAAGGACAGGACATCCAATTTCCAAGTCAAAGGACTTGGGACTAACAGAACAGAGGAAGCTGTCTGTTCAGAGGGGAGCAAAAAAGCTCTACTTTAGGAATACCTCACTGATAGACTATGTCTAGGACACATCTCTGGGAAGACACCATTCGTGAGCTTGTATTCTGGGTGTGCTCAGAGTCTGCCACTAGATTGTGGCCTAAGGGAATGTAAACTGCCTAAACAGTCTCTTGATGCTGGACAGCTAGACTGTGTTCCCCTGATTGCTGACTTACAACACTGTGGTATTGTCTGTGAAAACTCTGAGGGGTTTAGGATGAAATAGGGAATGAAAAGTTTGCACAGCCAGAAGCAGAGCCCTTATCTCTTATGTTGACAAGGTCTGACCTTTGATGAGGAAGCCAGAGAACCTGGTCCTTTAGGGGGGCTCAAAAGAGGAATCTTGAAAATGAAGCCAGAGATTAGGAGACAGAGGGAGTTGATGAATCCACCACTGAACCTCAAGCTTAACTAAAAAGAACTGTAGATACTCCAACCAAAGGCTGCCTGCCCACAAAGTTTCCAAAGAAAAGAAGAAAAAAGCAGGTACTGGCCGCCATGCTGAACAGCTTCAAAACTTTTATCTAAAACACAATTAAAAACATAGGAATGAGCGCTTTCGGGACCAAGCCCTTCTTCAGATACAAAACTCAAATGAAACTACAGTTTAAATATAGCTCTTCAGTTAACATTCAGTATCACACCCTCCTTTTCTTTAGTGCAGGTCTTAAAGGTATAACCCCACTTAAACCTGGGGTTTTGTATGCTGCAAGCTCAATGATCCATTTAGTTTCATTCAACTCCGTCTCATTGATCAAGTCACCTCCCCTTTTTTTATTTACACATTGTATAACCATAAACTTAAACTTATGATTTTCATACTTAGAAATGCGCTGGAAAAGTGCATTATGTTCATGTTTTAATCTTACAGAGGGACAAATGGTTCAAAATTCTGTTTTTCAGCAAGCAGTTACTTTTTCCTACAATGAATGAGCTGCAGTCTTGATAGACAGCCAGGTAAACAACATTCTTTGTTCTACAATCTGCACACAAATCAAAATATTGCTTTCCTGATGCAGGGTGTACATAGGATTCTGCTTCCACAATGTACTCACATGCTTCTGCACTTTCGTGTACCTGCAAGTTTTGAAAAATAGTTCCTTTCTTCTGTCTTCCCTTCATGACATAATAAATCCTTCAGATTTTATTTCTTCTAAAGCCAAAAACTTTTTTTTTTCTCCCACTACCTTGGCTATTTTTTCATCCGTCAGGAAAATATTCCAATTCTGTTTTATTATATCACATACTCCCCCCCCTTTGTTATTACTATATGTTAACATTAGCCTCACATTATCCATCTGTGAGGCTCTAGACTGAACAGGTGTTCCATCCTGTTGTCTATGGGAGAACCAAGGCTTAGACCTATTACTTCTGTATCACTTACTCTTAGTAATAGGATCTTTAACTCTATTTTCATTGTATCCCCATCGACAGAGGTTATTCTCTAACTTGTCTTTCTTGTTCAAAATGGGTATCCTGCTTACATATAAGTGAAATTCTATCAACCTGCCCTCTTATATCATTGAATGTATTCCTTGGACGCATGCTGTCATAGGATAGCATGCTATTCTTTCAATGTTTTTTTTCTAAATAAGGTCATGTCCAAAACTCCATTCTCATCCCTCAGCAATTTTACATCCAAAAAGTCCAAAGCTCTACTGGAATACTGCATGGTGAATCTATGGAAAGTGGTCATAGATTTAAATATTCAACAAAATTTTTGTAAATCCACGACCCCCCCCCATAACAAAAAATGTCAACCACAAAACACACCTAGCAAATTAACTTGTCCTTCCATGGATGTTGTCCTCCATGTATAACTTTGTTCTCCCAGTAAGCAAACACTAAATTTGCGTTAAGTGTTAGCACAGGGGGTGCCCATACCAACCCCCCTGCTTCTGGCGATAAAATGCATCTTGACACATAAATATGTTATTTTCTAAAAAACCTCAGCTTTGGCCGGCTAAGAACTTGCTGTATTCAACTGGACGTATAAGAGAATTTAAGTACCTTTATCTGCACTTTTTTTTTCAAAAAATACAGTATTTAAATTGATTTTAACTGTGTTGCAGGAATATTAACTGAACTGGAAGTTAGTCAGTGTTTGCTGAATTTTGTTATTTGCTAGTAATTACAGGTGTGGGGGTAGCCACATTCTTTGATTTCCTGTCCTTGCCTATTTAAGTGGTACAGTGTGAAATATTTTCTGCTTAAAAACCTCAGCTTTGGCTAAGAACTTGCTGTATTCAACTCGACGTATAAGAGAATTTAAGTACCTTTATCTGCACTTTTTTCAAAAAATACAGTATTTAAATTGATTTTAACTGTGTTGCAGGAATATTAACTGAACTAGAAGTTAGTCAGTGTTTGCTGAATTTTGTTATTTGCTAGTAATTACAGGTGTGGGGGTAGCCACATTCTTTGATTTCCTGTCCTTGCCTATTTAAGTGGTACAGTGTGAAATATTTTCTGCTTAAAAACCTCAGCTTTGGCCGGCTAAGAACTTGCTGTATTCAACTGGACGTATAAGAGAATTTAAGTACCTTTATCTGCACTTTTTTTTCAAAAAATACACTATTTAAATTGATTTTAACTGTGTTGCATGAATATTAACTGAACTAGAAGTTAGTCAGTGTTTGCTGAATTTAGTTATTTGCTAGTAATTAAAGGTGTGGGGGTAGCCACATTCTTTGATTTCCTGTCCTTGCCTATTTAAGTGGTACAGTGTGAAATATTTTCTGCTTAAAAACCTCAGCTTTGGCCGGCTAAGAACTTGCTGTATTCAACTGGACGTATAAGAGAATTTAAGTACCTTTATCTGCACTTTTTTTTCAAAAAAAATACAGTATTTAAATTGATTTTAACTGTGTTGCAGGAATATTAACTGAACTGGAAGTTTTGACTCTGCTATTCAGTTAGTCCCACCCACCCTCCCTGTTTTTGTTTTGGTGTTAATCTTAGTGGCCTTGAAACTGCCCGCCCCTCTTGTAAATTTGTGTTTGGATACTCCTTCTGGGCCCATCTCATTTGCTCATTCAACTGAGTGCAGTGAGATCATATTCTGATTTCAGGCACTCCTACTGTGTACAAAGAGAGCATCTGGGAAACAGAAAAAAAAATTAAGCTTGTTTCCTGCCTTTCCTGTTAAGTGGTATAGACTATTTGTAGGCTTCTGAACCCCCAAGCCCTTCAGTGTTGGAGGGAAGCCTTCTAGCTTAGTTTTTTTTTTCTTATAACTAGTCAGTTTTCTAGTTTCAGCACTCAAACCTGTTTCTTTGATCTCAGCACTTGTTCAGAAAAAAAAAAAAAAACATTTCATCTGCTTTTACTGTACTTGTGTTTCTACCTACTTTATTTTACTTTTGCATCATCTTAAAAGTACTCAATTGTATTTATTACTGCTTGGCGTAACTCATTCTAAGCCTTTTGGTTTAAACACTTGGGCTTTGGACCAGTTGTTTTGCACTGAGAGGGTTTGTGGTCTGCACTGTAGTGGCAGAACAGGTAGCTTACATCCTTCTAGGTTGGGAACTGCTGATTGAGGGCTCAGTGTCTGTTATTCTAAAAGTGTATTAATTCTGGTTTAAACACTTGGGCTTTCAGGCCAGTTATTTTACATTAAGAGGGTTCGTGGTCTGCACTCTTGTGGGAGGAGAGGCTGGACTCTGCCCTTCTGAGCTGGGAATTTCTGGTTAAAGGCTTATAGTGCATGCATATCTGAACTGCTTCTTACTGAAGTTGGTGCGCCTTGTTTGCTGTGGCATAGACTGGATTCGGGCCTGCTGGATCTAGCTTTGTTTGTGTAACTTGAGCAGTAATCCAGGCATTCTCTAAAGTATTCAATTGTATTTATTACTGCTTGGTAGTAACTTGATTAAAGTGTAGCTATCACTCTAAGTCTTTTGGATTAAGCACTTGGGCTTCAGACCAGTTGTTTTACATTAGGAATGTTTGTGGCATGCACTGTGGTGGCAGGACAGGTAGCTTTCATCCTTCTAAGTTGGGAACTGCTGATTGAGAGCCCAGTGTCTGTTATTCTTAAAGTGTATTAGTTCTGGTTTAAGCACTTGGGCTTCAGGCCAGTTATTTTACATTAAGAAGGTTCGTGGTCTGCACTCTTGTGGGAGAAGAGGCTGGACTCTGCCCTTCTGAGCTGGGAATTTCTGGTTAAAGGTTTATAGTGCCTGAATATTTGAACTGTATCTTACTGAAATTGGTACACCTTGTTTGCTGTAGCACAGACTAGATCCAGGCCTGCTGAATCTAGCTTTGTTTATATGCTTGTTGTTTGTTTGCTTGTTATTTCCCTGGAACGTTAATTCCACTTAATACGCGGCTTCTCAGCGCTTCTGTGGATCACTAGTGATATCTGCATTGCTTACTGTACTTATTTCCTTGTTTCACTTGAAAGAAAGTTACTGTTTGTCGTTTTTGCATTTAAGTTACCTGTAACACATTGCACTTAAGTTACCTGGCACTTGCTCACTAAAGCAATTATATAAGTCAGCACTAAAAATTAAAAGCACTACACCCTCACTCCCCACTGGCCCTTGTTTTCAATTAAGGAATTCCCAATATTATTCTAGCATGTCCAAAGGTCAGTTGTCAATCTCCTCTCCAGTCCAGCTGGTGAATCTGGGAATCTTGAGGCAATGTTACACTGCCTCATGTACACAGACAACCCTCTCCTCCTCCCAACAAATTCCAACACATGTGAGAGATGCAACCATATAGCCAAACTGGAGGCTAAGCTCTCTCAACTCAGTCCTGCATAACCAGTCAGGAGGAGAAGGAAACCACACTCAAATTCCAGTCTCACATAGACCTACCACGACAGCAAACCAAACACATAATCACACAAAAACATACTCGGAGGCTCTAAATAAAGATCTGCCTAAGCAGCAGAGACCTCCAAAGCAGACACCCAAGCAACCGCTACCCCAAAACAAAACACGTGCAACACATATCTCACAAAGCCAGTGTGCCGAACAGTCACAGCCCTTAAGACTAAACAACACACCTGATACACTTGTAATAGGTGACTATCGTCAGGCACACTGACGTCCCGCTCACCAGGCTGAACAAGGAGAGGGCCACAGTGAGCAGCCTGTCGGGCGCTAGGATCCGCCACAACACAAGCACTCAGGTCACTCCAAGGCAAGTACAAATATGACTCGGTCATTGTCCATGCTGGTGTGAATGACCTGAGACATACCTCCCTGGACTACATAAGAGACATAAAGGAGCTCTCTGAGCATGTAGCCCAGGCCGGTATGACCCTGACCTTGAGTAGCATCTTACCCTCACCAAGAATGATGCCACAATATGAAGACAAGATGATCAATTTCAACAATTGGCTTAAGTACTTGTGTCATTCAAAGGGGATCCAATGCCTGTCAGCTTGGGATGATATGCTCGACAAGCCACGATGCTTCGCTAGGGACGGCTTGCACCTGTCACCCCTGGGCTTTCGGATATTAGCAAAGGCTCTTGCTACCCCCATAGTGCCTTTTTTAGGCAAGGCTCAAAAGACAAACCCACCTCCATAAGTATCACAAGGGATAAGAAACTAAGAGTAATGCAACGCCAGAAGTCTAAACCTCAAGATGCACGCACTCGAAACTCTCCTTAGCATGGAGAACATGGATATCTGTGCAGTAACAGAAACCTGGTTCAGGGCTCCCAAGAGCACCCCAGCACTACCAGGTTATACCTCATACCATGCTTTTCGGCCCCAAAACTTGGACCGAACCACAAAAGGAGGGGGAGTATCGATATTCATCAAAGATACCCACACCTCCAGGTTGGTGGCAAAGCACAAAGCATCAGAGACTATCCATGTGCAACTAACAGTGGGTAAAACTGCCTTCCAGTTTATAGCCTGCTACAGACCACCCTCCCAAACCCAGGAACCCCACTCGGCCTTCCTGAGAACACTGGAAAATATGAAGGTCTCTCCAAACACCATTACATTGGGCGACTTCAACTACCCAAACATAGACTGGGAGCATTACTCTAGCTCCAACACCCTAGCCCAAAGGTTCCTAGAATTTATAAACTCAAATGCTATGGAACAACTTGTTACCACTCCCACAAGAGGGGAAAACATACTGGACCTGATCATCACCAACATGGGGACTCTATGCTCCAGACCAGAAGTGTATCCCTCACTGGTAAGATCAGACCATAAACTAATCTCACTGGATATTCACATCCCGACCCCACCCCCTGCCCAGAAAACCACAGTGAAAAGCTTCTCTAAAGCAAATTTCACACTCCTCAAAACCGAGGTGGAATCCTTCAAAGCCCCGGGCCTGTGGAAAATACGGCCCAGACCGCAGAATCCTTTATAAACGCATTCTATGAACACCTTCAGGAATGCATGGATCATGCGATCCCAAATAAAACCAAGACCCAATCCTCCAAAGGCAGACGTCCTGTCTGGTGGACCCCAACCATAAACAAACTATACAATAGAAGGAGGAAGCTACTAAATGATAGAGCAAAATCCCAAAAGGGAAGGCATCACTGATCAGTATTAGCAAAAACTATGGGCACTCATAAAATTGTCTAAGGCCAGCTTCGAGAGAAAAATTGCACAGGACACTAAGGATAATCACAAGGCTTTCTTTAGTTATGTTAGGAACCTGGGTGGTAATTCCCAGATATGCTCAGAATTAGTCCAAAATGACAAAAAATACACTGAACCCACAAACATTGCCAACATCCTAGCTGACAGGTTCAGCGCAAACTTCTCCCCACCAAAAGGGCAAATATCTATCCCAGCAGAGTGCTGCCCCCCCTGACATCTCAGATGCTCAGGTAAGAGCCGCCCTCTCCAAAGCAAAAAACACAGCATCAATGGGACCAGACGGTGTCCTGGGCTGCATTCTACATGAACTCCAAGAAGAGCTAAACCCAAACATAAAACTACTGTTCAATCTCAGCCTTACTACAGGATATGTGCCCAAAGAGTGGCGTACAGCAACAGTGGTCCCTCTCCATAAAGGTGGTGCCTCAACGGATCCTGGAAACTATCGCCCCATAAGCCTCACTAGCTTGGTCTGCAAAACTATGGAAAGGATCATCATGGCCTCATAAATAAAGATATTGGGCACCTACAGACACTGAATCCTACCCAGTCCAGCTTTGTTAAGGGCAGATCCTGCCTCTTAAACCTGGTTGATTTCTTTGAAACAGTCACCAAGGCCATTGACGAGGGGAAGGTGGTCCACACAGCCTACCTGGACCTCGCAAAAGCCTTTGATACAATACCCCACTCGGGCATTATAGATAAGCTCACCAGCTTAAATATAAACCCCTATGTCACTAGATGGATTGCAAACTGGCTCAAGGACAGAACCCACATGGTTAGAATTGCTGGAGCCATGTCAGACTCCAAACCAGTTACAAGTGGTGTCCCACAAGGCTCAGTCCTGGGACCTCTCTTGTTCGGTATATATTTCTCGGAGGTACAGGCCAACACGGAAGGACTGTGGCTGACCAAGTTCGCAGATGACTGCTGACACAAGCATCCTCCAAAAGGGCCTCATAGAAACAGACAGCTGGTGCCAAAGCCATGGCCACAAGCTAAATGCCAAAAAGTGTACAGTCATCCCCTTTGGCAAAAACAAAGTCCCCACAAATTACCACATAGGTGGTAATCCATTAAGTACAGAAGAAGTAATTAGGGACCTGGGGGCCCAAGTTGATAGCAATCTCTCATTTGACAACCACGTGGCCAAAGTGGTTAGAAAAATATTTTATATAGCCCACCTAATCATGAAGGGATTCACATCTAGATCAGGGGAGGTCATCGTGCCTCTTTACTCATCCTTCATCAGGCCCATAATTGAGTACAATGCCCCTTTTGGGATGTACCTTACCAGACACCTGCAGCAACTGGAAAGACCCCAAAAGTACCTCACCAAGAGGATCAAAGGGCTCAAACAGATGCCATATGCTGCCCGGTTAAAGAAACTCCAGCTCTACTCAGTGGCATGCCGCCTGCTCAGAGGCGATCTGTGCCTGACGTATAAAGCCATGCCCAACCCGGAATCAATGGACATGCTGCACCTCAGAAAATCCAAATCCCATCGAGCTACGCGCTCGAGAGACTTGAACCTCAGCACTGAAATAAATAGGACATGCTGGAGGGACAGATTCATAACCCAGAGGCTCCCTTCACTCTGGAATAAAATCCCAGTCCAGGTTAGACAGAGTCCCTCATTGACTCTCTTCTAGAGGAATCTTGATGAGTGGATGGGAGATCGTAGGTTTACCCCGGGTATCACTTCTGTGTCACTGTTAGACAGAGGCACAGTATACTAACCTTGAAAAAGGGCATAGCAAAATAAATTAAAAATGGGTGGCGAAAGCCAAACACATTCTGGCTAGGCTTATAAATGCCCTAGGGCAGATAGCCTAGTATGAACTTATGAACCTATGAACTATTTTAAGCAAATCACTTATCAGCCTAATGTTATCAAGCTCAAAGTTAGCTACTTGTGATAGTATGTGTTCTATGGCTGATATGCCATAGTTATTGGTAATGACGGTAAATAAATTCTTTACATCTAGTGTAACCATAATATAGTTCTGTCCTTCATTCCGTATAATACACTCATGCAACAATGTTAACACTTACGCAAATTTAGTGTTGGCTTACTGGGAGAACGAAGTTATACATGGAGGTCAACATCCATGAAGGACAAGTTAATTTTCTATGTGCATTTTGTGGATGACTTTTTTTGTTTGGGGGGGGGGGGGTTGTGGATTTACGGGTCTATATTATATCCTCGAACGCTTAAAAAAGCGAACGCTGATTGATCGAACTTATTTTCGTGAAACTGCAAAATATCGAAGCAGCAGAAACTTGAATTTTTTCCTAGGGAAAGAATTCAGTTGTCCGTTTCTGTTGCTTCAGTATTTTCAGTGTTATGGTGAAAAGTTACTGGTCGGATTCAGGTAAGTGTGCGATTGTGTGGATGTGAGTGTTAGGGTGAGTTAGGGCTCGGGTTAGGTGTGTGTGCGATTGAGTGGACATGAGGGTTAGGGCGGATTTAAGTGAGTTAGGGTTAGGGAGCGGGTGAGGTGAGTGTGCGATAGTGACAGACCTTAGGGTTAGGGTTTGGGTTAAGGTAAGTGGGTAGTTAGTGGTGTGTGCATAGTTTAGTGTAGGGTTAGGTATCAGATTTTAGGTGTATGTGTGTGGATTTCTGTTTGTTTGGTGTGCTTGTCTTGTGTGTGTGTGTTTTGGATCAGCGATTTTTTTCCCAGGGAAAAAAAATCACTGATCTGACAGTTCGAGATTGTAAGCTTTCGCTTAAATTAGATCGATCAATCAGCGTTCGCTTTTTTAAGCGTTCGATGATATAACAGACCCTGGATTTACAAAAATTTGTTGAATATTTGGAATCTACGACCACTTTCCTTAATTTCACCATGCAGTATTCCAGTAGAGCTTTGGACTTTTTGGATGTAAAATTGCTGAGGGATGAGAATGGAGTTTTGGACATGACCTTATTCAGAAAAAGCTGTTGGAAGAATAGCATGCTATCTTATGACAGCATGCATCTAAGGTATATGTTCAATGGTGTAATAAGAGGGCAGATTGATAGAATTTTACGTATATAAACGCAGGATACACATTTTGAGCAAGTAATAGACAAGTTAGAGAGTAACTTCTGTTGAAGGAAATACAATGAAAATAGAGTTAAAGATGTTACTACTAAGAGTAAGCAATACAGAAGTAATAGGTCTAGGCCTTGGTTCTCCCACAGACAGAAGGATGGAACACCTGTTCAGTCTAGAGCCTCACAGATGGATAATGTGAGGCTAATGTTAACATATAGTAATAACATAGGGGGATATGTGATACAATAAAACAAAATTGGAATGTTTTGCTGACAGATGAAAAACTAACCAAGGTAGTGGGAGAAAAAACAGTTTTTGGCTTTAGAAGAAATAAAAATCTGAAGGATTTATTATGCCATGAAGGGAAGACAGAAAAAAAGTTGGAACAATTTTTCACAATGTGCAGGTACACAAAAGTGCAGAATTGTGGAAGTAGAATCCTATGTACACCCTGTATCAGGAAAACAACATTATTTTGAAATGCATGCAGACTGTAGAAGAAAGAATGTTGTTTACCTGGCTGTCTGTCAAGACTGCAGCTCATTCTATGTAGGAAAAACTAACTGTATGCTGAAAAACTGAATTCTGAACCATTTGTCCACCAAGATTAAAATATGAACATAATGCACTTTTCAGGCATATTTCTAAGTATTTCCAACTATCCAGATAGGGTGCCCACGAACAAAATCCAAGGCTCGGACAACGACAGCAGAGTAGTAAAACCTCCTTTTTATTGACAGAAAGTCACAACAGGAAATGTTCAAAGAACCAAAAAATATTCAAAGAACCAAATAAAATATATAATGCATATATGCGGG
The DNA here is from genome assembly GCF_019279795.1 of Protopterus annectens. Classification (NCBI taxonomy): domain Eukaryota; kingdom Metazoa; phylum Chordata; order Ceratodontiformes; family Protopteridae; genus Protopterus; species Protopterus annectens. The sequence goes on along the minus strand of NC_056734.1, from coordinate 570,864,294 downwards.
GGGGGGGGGGGAATGCAACAAAAAAGGAAACAGATCCTTAAGGATAACAGTTATACAGGATATTATATTTATAAATTAGCAGGAAGTATACCAAGAATTAAGCCAACATTTGAATGGAGAATCTGCCAATAGGTAAGAGGGGACTGGAATTTACTGCAGGTAGCAGAAAAAGGAACCTTCCTTTTACAGCCCGACTTCTCTCCAATGGTCATGGCAAGGAAATGTAGCTACACATACCTAGGGACATCTCAGAGGACTCGCGTCCAACCTGCAGCATTTCATAAATCATACACTGTATATGAGACAGATTACAAATGACTCCTATACTATGAGAAACAGGATGAATTATACAAATATCAAGACTGTTGCTCATGCTCAGAAAATAAATATGCAAAAAAGGCAGAAAATGGAATAATTGCTGGCATTTGCAATTCTTAATCCAAAGGCTTGGGTCAAAACAAGACTTCTCTGTGGCAGTTTAGTTACTCCAAATTACTTGTAACCCACTACTCTAGGGATCACCATAACTATTTAGACACATTACTTTAACAATGTACAAAAGCCATTAAATATCTGGTTAATTACTGTCTTACCAAAATCCTTCCCTACTGACATCCAAGTAAAATACAGAAATGGAAGACTGAAATGCTAATGAAAAACACTAAAAAAATGCATTTTGCAACATATTGAAATGCAATTAAATAATTTATTTCTGCTACAGGCATATTGAGTCCACCTGTTTCTAGTTTACGGATTAATGTAATTTACTTACCAGGGAAGCCAATATAGAGCCACCAATCCAAGAGCTAAATCTACGTTCCACAGTTGTATTGTTTACTATCAGCTTCAATCTCATACTCTGAAATGCAGAAAATATGTAACACTGATTAAACAATAATACCAGATGATGTGTGAGTAGGTTACAGAAAATGTACTGTATTCCACAGCTGTCCTATAACATTTACATTAAAACTGTGGAATTCAGGTTTTGCAACATACACAGGCTCAGAAATTCCTAATACATCACTGACTTTATACTTTTTTTGCTGATGAAGAGGTTCCTGTTCCATTTACAGTGAAAAGTGAAATACATTTTATATTATTTTTAAAATGTGATGCTGACACTGGATAATCACTACAAACTACATTATAGAATAGAATGGAGAGTGTTGTCCTTCCTTACAAATAACTTGAAACTTCAGAAAATATGGACCATCAAATGTACATTAAATAGTAAACCACGTGTGATACAACCCATTATACAATGACCCCCCCTGCCCATTAATATTCCAAAACATGCACACTGATTGGTCAGCGTGCACGTTGTAAATCAGAGTTATAGTAATGGAAAGGTCCGGTCGCCCGTACTTAGTCCATTAGTATAACTTTTTTTACAGCAACAAAGAACGCTAGATCTGCGTTGCTGCACTGTCTCGCTATGTTAAAGGAGTTTAACATAGCGAGACAGCTTTAGAAAAAGTAACTGAGATCTCCTATCTCCGTTGCTTTTTTTAAAGGTGTCTCGCTATGTTAAACTCGTTTAACATAGCGAGACACTTTGTAAAAAGCAACGGAGATCTTGCTTTCTCCGTTGCTTTCTTCAAAACTGTCTCACTATGTTAAACTCCTTTAACATAGCGAGACATTTTGTAAAAAAGCAATGGAGATCTTGCTTTCTCCGTTGCTTTTGCCCACAGCTCTGATGTACTGTGTAAGCATACGCATGCACAGTACATCAGAACTTCCACAGAATACCAGACAGCTGCGGAAGGGCAGCAAGGAGGCATTATACAATGCCATTATTTAAGAAAAATAATTTTTTTTTTTTTTCTTAAATGTCTTTGTATAACAGCAATAACCCACTTCTGGGCATGGGTTATTGATATAAGAATAACTGTCAATATTAAAAAAACAAAAGAAAAGAAGTTATGTCTTACCATAACCTTTCATCTGTGATGTTCATCTTCTTTCAATCACTGATGGCTTTGGTTCCGAGACCTCGGAACCAAGTCAGCCTATTACCAAGCTAGCGCCAACTAAAAAACTCAGTCTCCACCCAGAATGCCCTTCTCCCTGTTACCTCAGATAGAGTTTGCTAAGAAAGGGGAAGTAAAGCCGAGGCCACTTCTGCGCAAGTAACCTAGGGCACTACTCAGACCCAAAGCATCCCCCAGGAATCTTTGGAGGGGGAAAGAGGGTGGGAAGTGATGAATGAAAGAAGATGAACAACACAGATGGAACGTTATGGTAAGACATGACTTCTTTATCTGATGTTGTTCATCTTCTTTCCATTCATCAATGATGGGACAGAATCCCAAGCTACTTTGAGGTCCATGGGCGGCCCTTATGGAAAAATATTCCAGAGTACCACTGAACTGAAGGCAGCTCTCCCTCTGGAAACCAAGACCAATTTGTAATGATTGACAAAGGTATGAGGCTTAGCCCAAGTAGCTGCTGCCCAGATGTCATAGAAGCTGCCATAGATCTAGTGGAATGGGCTTTGAGTTTTGCCATGGTTTCACTATGGAGGGAATAGGTGAAACGTATGCAGTCCCTTAGCCATCTTGATAATGTAACCTTGGAAACAGCCTCTCCCATTTTGGGTCCCAAAAAGGAAATGAAAAGCTGATCAGATTTACGGATAGGTTTGGTCCTGTCTAGGTAAAATCTCAATTGTCTATGCACGTCTAAGGAGTGAAGGCAATACTCCCCTCTATTGGCAAAATTCGGAAAAAACACTGGTAAATCAATGGACTGGTTAACAGAGAATTTAGAAACAACTTTGGGAAGAAAGGATGGGTACCTCCGAAGTGACACTCTGTCTTTATGAAAGACCAGATACAGCCTCTTGATACACAATGCCTGCAGTTCCGAGACTCTTCTGGCAGAGGTAATGGCTACCAGAAACAAAGATTTCAAAGACAAAAACTTAAGGTCACACTTAGCAGCAGGCTCAAAGGGTTTTCGAGTCCAAGACTGGAGGACTAAAGTGAGGTTCCATGGCTCCACGGGCTTTCTGAGGTGAGAGATCCTCTTGAGGAAAGCCTTGCAGAGGTGTAAAAAGATAAGGGGGTGCCATCTATACCATTGTGGAAATTGGAAACTGCCGCTAGATGCACTCGTACTGTAGAGGCCGAGGCTCCATTTTCAAAAAACTTGGCCAAATATTGAAGCACTGCAGTAACTGGAGCTGAATATGGGTCTAGCATGTTATCCTTGGACCAGATGGAGAACCTTTTCCACTTATCCTGATATAGTCTTCTGGTGGATGGTTTGTGGGAGGCCAGAATGATGTCTCGAACAGGGGAGGAGAGATTAGCTTGCCTGATGACTAGTGGAGGTGGTGAAACCAAGGTGTCAGCTTAAGACTGCACAGGTTTGGGTGACTCAACCCTTGTGGATGAGTAATCAAATCTGGTAGAGGGTCCAGAATCCACAGCGGGTATACGAGGTGAGGTCAAAGAAAGTGGAACAATACTTGTCGAGTCCAGAATGGAGCTATGAGGATCACCTTGGATCTCAACCGAAGAGCTTTCTTTAGAAATTGTGGGATCAGAGGAATGGGAGGATAGGAGTAGAGATGTCCCGTGGGCCAATCGTGGATCAGACAGTCCCTCGGTGGCTCCCCCTCAGGGGGAAGTAAGGCGAAGTACCTGCTGCACTTGGTGATTGATGGGGAAGCAAAAAGATCACAGCAAGGCTGGCCCCAGTGGCTGAAGATTACAGACACCAACTCGGGGTTGTGGGACCACTCGTGGGGCATGAGGATGCACCTGCTTAGTTTGTCTGCAATCATGTTGGAGCGCCCCAGAATATGCATTGCTATCAGAAAGCGGTTGGAAGCTATCGCCCACTGCCAAACTCTCATGGCTTCTCAACATAGGGTTTAGGACTTGGTTCCTCCTTGCTTGTTGATGTACCAGGCCACTGACATATTGTCTGACTGAATTGCAATTGTCCCGGAAGGGAGAGCCGAATGGAAGGCCTGCAACGCTAACAGCATGTCTCTCAGTTCCAGAACACTGATATGCAGGTGGACCATGTGCCCTGGACAGTCTTTCCCCAGAAATGGCCCCCCCCACCCGATGAGGGAAGCATCCGTGGTCACAATGGCTGCGGACTAGGGGGGGTTGAAATGGGCGGCTCCACAGATCTACGTCAGGCCTCATCCACCAAAGCAGGTCCTGTTTGCAGGAGTTGGCTATTCGAATCTTGTAATCCAGGGGATGACAGTATGGGAATCATTGGACAGAGATGGAGCCATTGCAGAATCCGCATATGTAGTTTTGCCAGATGCAGTATTGGAATTGACACAGCCAGAGAGCCTAGGGCCTGAAGAACTTCCCTTGCAGAGGTTGTTGTTTGGGAAAGAATCACCTGGAGTTGAAGCCTCAGTCGATGGAGTCTGTGAAGGAGTGATACCAGACAGGACTGAGTATTGAACACTGCTCCAATGAACTCTGTTGTGTAGGGATAAGGTTCGACTTCTCCCAATGTATCATTATTCCAAAGAATTTTGCCAGAGAGAGTATGGTGCAGTGCTGTTACCAGAAGATGCTTGGTGGGGGCAGAAAGGAGCCAGTTGTCTAGATATGGAAACACCCGGAATCCTTTTAGTCTCAAGTGAGTTACCACTGCCATGCATTTCGTGAACACTCTGGGGGCTGTAGAGACCGAATGGAAGTGCACGGAATTGATAATGACTGGCTCCTAGCCGGAAGCGAAGCAGACTCCTGGAGCATTTGTCCATCTTGATGTGGTAATATGCATCCCAGAGATCTATGGAGCACATACAATCACCTTCTCTTAAAAAGGGAAGGATGGACTGAACCGTGACCATCCGGAATTTAGTTTGGATGACAGGCTTGTTTAAACTGCTGAGATCCAAAATGAGTCTCCAGTCCCCTGTCTTTTATGGCACCAAAATGAATCTAGAGTAAAATCCGGATCCACGATGGTCTGGTGGGAATGGTTGGATGAGACTTTTTTGAGACAGTTTTCTAATCTGTGAAGCTGCTTCTTCCCTTCGACTGGGTGGAATGTCGGGAAGTTTTCTTGGAAATTGTGGCTGACAAGAAAGGGGAATGGTGCAACTTCTGATGATAATGTTCCGCACCCAACGATCAGTGGTGATAGACTGCCAGGCAGCTTAGTGCAGAGAGAAACGACCTCAGACTGCTTCCAGAGGTAAGCAATTGGGCCACCTCTCAGGAGCGCTGATAAGGCTGTCCAGAGGAGACCCTGCAGCCTTTATTGAGAGGACCCCTTCTGCTCCTATAGGGATGTCTTCCGGAATTATCCCCTCTGCCTCTGGGGGTATCACTACGTGCGGCACGGAAGGGACGCTGAGATTTCTTATGCCACATTTTCCCACTCCTCTGATTCCTGGAGAAGGTACGTTGCGGGTTGGAAAACCATAGGCCTACGGCAGAGAGGGTTTTTCCATCTTGTTCCCACCTGGCTAGCATGTCCTTCACTTTGGAACCAAAAAGGGACAAAGCTTCGATGGGAGCATTCAGAAAGGAAGACTTGAAGGGATCCGTGAGGTCACAAATGCGCATCCAGGTATGCAGCCTCAAAACAATGCCTGAACATGCTGCTCTAGCCGCCCCTTCAGTCAATTATAAGATCAACCTCATGGATGAGTTGGATATTAATTCCAGGGTTGCGAGCTGGAAGACCATTTTGTCCCTGACCTCGTCAGACAACTGTTCTGCGAGCTTCCTAGAGAGTTCGGAGAAGAGATGCCACTGGAGCCTCATAAAATGTACCAAATAATTCAGGGATTTTATCAAAAAGTCTGTCCACTGCCCAGGACTCCTCTGTTGGGTGGGTGGACAGTGGGACTTTCATCAGCCAAGTACTTTTTCGTGGCCACCACCACCACCATAGCATCAACTGGTAAACCTTTGGACCAGTGCGCGTTGTCCTCGAGAGGGGAAAGAATTTTGTCTAGTCTCCGAGGGATCATCTCAATGGAATCAGGACTCTTCCACGGACGTTGCACGACGAGCTTGTCGACAGGTGGGGTCACCCAAGAGGTAGAAGGCCGGGCATGAAAAGCCTGCAGGAACATGGACTCCTCAGACGAAAGGTTGGAGGGCTTCAAGTCACCTCTCTTGCTTTAATATCTCTGGGATGTGTCTGAAGGAGATAATTAGGTGGTGACTGTGGGGACCATTTACCATCATCGTAATCCATGTCTTCCATTAAGGACTCTTCGGGCGAGTCCATGTGTTTCCTATTGCACGTCTTCTTACGCGGGGGCTCCCCAGTGGTGGTCTCTGAGGATGACTCGAAAGAGCAGGTATCCTGTACAAGGGTGTTATGCGGCTTCTCTGCCTGGTGTCCTGGGTGGTGATCTGTGACCGCTGTACCTCAGGGGGTGAAATCTGGAGTAGACATCAAGGGAGTGCTACCAGAAGCAAGAGCCAATCGCGCGGAAGGCAGGCCCGGCTGAAGAGGGATGGGAGCCCAAAACAGACAACCTGGGGACCAGGGTCACATCCCTTTCCAACGGACCTGCCCCCCCATGGACGGAGCCTCAAGCAGGATCGGCACAGACGTGGCCATCGGCGCAGAGGGAGAAAATGAGAAGAATCGGCACCATACCCTGGACCGACATGCCCGTCCCCCAATACCCAGATTGAGGAAGGACAGGTACGGCGGTAACCGAAGACCAAAGGGACAAACTCGGAGTGGGAGTGAGATGCACCTTAGGCGCCGAGGAGGAGATGGGTTCCAAGAAGGATGTCTGAGCAGAAGGCTTCGGAACAGAGATGGTCGAAGGAGGAGTGTAAGATGCAGTCCGTGGATAAGGCAACCCAAGTCCTATTGGTGAATGGGTCTTAGAAAGTGAGGGGAATCCCCCTGGCTACCAACAGCTGGTCAACAAGATGCACCACGTCGTATTCCAAAATGCTCCCGGTGGATCTAGTGGATACTCCAGATGGAGAGTCAGGACGATCGAGAAAAGGGCTATACGCTTGGCCCAGAAACGGGTCTACAGAGGGGGAGTATTGGGTCCGTGGTGCAAGGTCTGCGGGCACCAAAGTCTCTAGTTTTGAGACCGGAAGCAAAGATGTCAGATCCA
>NC_056734.1:569737602-569804201 GCF_019279795.1 Protopterus annectens | reverse complement strand
TTAAAAATTATACATTTCCAATACTTCTCATTATTATGCCCATATCTCTGCAAGGGAGCACAGTGATGACACAAATGATACTTCATTGTGAAGCTGACATTGACACGCACAACTTCTACACTGACATGTACCCTCTGTTACAGGTGATGAGATATGCTTTAAATCAATTATGGCAAATATTACATTACACATATTTCTGTGAATATCTCCACAAAGGAGCATCACACAGTAATGGTTAAGGTATCATTTTAAAGCTGACATTCACACAAACACATTAAATACAAATCGTATGAGTCTACATGGTACATTGACCAAGATATTGTGCTTTGCTTTTCCAAAAATGTAAAAATATGCCCAATATCAGCATTCCTTTAATAATGATATTGATATGCACTATCAACATTTACACTGTTGGAAAGGTCAGGGTCTGCTGAACAACTTTCGCATTTACATTTTTAGTCTAGCTCTTATAGTTAAAGAGTTATGAACATTTGTTTTCTGTATGGTATTAGAAATGGATTTTCTTAAAATGAGCTCAGGCTACACTGTTGTTCCTATAGTGGAATTTAAGCAGGCAGCTTTTTCCGAGTTGCTCCGGAGTGAATGAGTTAAGGACCTCAAGAAAGCCAGATTAGCGGTCTCAAACAGTGCAAGTGTTAGCTTCTCAAACACAAAATTAAGATCCCAAGGATTAAGATCCCAAGGATGGGCCACCAGTTTACTTAAGAAGCCTCCTATGTAAAACCCCTTACATTTTGAAATGAGAATGCATTGAAAGGAGCAGGATCTGTGAGCTGATCTGCTGAAATGGACAATAAATGAACCTTGCTGAAAGAGTTAAGAAAGGTCATAGGATAAATCAAACATTCAAACATTGTAAAACCAGAGAAACACTAGCCCTAAAATAAGTGCTGGTTATGTTGTCGACAGCAACTAGAAAACATTTTCCATTCAATATATGATTTTCTACTAGCAGGCTCTCATCTCCACTAGTACCTGCTACACATCTTGAGTAAATAGGTATCTAAAGGGAATCAGGAACTTATCCAGGCAGACTGGGATAAAATATTCCTGATCTTGTCCAAGTAAATCCATTCTGTGGGGAAGCTTCTGGTAATTACGCCTGGCCATTTTGAAAATAACTGAGAACTACTGTTGCCTGGACCAGAAGCAATTCACCACAATGATCTTGTTCGATTCCTTCTGAATCTTCAATAGTACCCTGGATATCAGTGGAAGAGCATGCAGGAACATTGTTCAAGGAAAGGAAAAGGCACCTGACTCCGAGGCCTTCCGGCATAGAGTCCCTGAGCAAAATCTTGCCAGAGAGTTGTTCAGAGAAAAGGCAAATATGTCTTTTTGAAGAACAGCCCACAGGTGGATTAAATCTTTGAAGACCCCGATCTATTTTTAATTTGTGAGGATCTGCCTTTATCCTGCTCAGCTTGTCTGCCACACAATTTTGCTCAGACGAGATGTAGGATGCCTGTAGAGAGATTGTGCTGTGCTGTAAAACTACATCCCAAGCCAACATAGCTAATATGCAAATGGGGGGGCAATACTTGGTTCCCCCTTGCGTGTTGATATACCACACGACTATGGTATTGTCTGCAACTTGAAGAGATGCAGGGGACCAAAGAGGATTTAGATAGATGAGTGCCTTGACCAGGAAAGCATATCCTTGATATTTATGTACTTGCATCTGTCCTTGGTGTCCTACACACCTTGTACTTTTATCCCTCCTGAAACTGCACCCCAAGCAAAGTCCAAGGCATCTGAAGTGACAAATGCCTTGGACCAGGGAAGTATATGGAGAAACTTACATTTAGGTAAATTTGCAGTCTCTACCAAGGGATTTCTCTTTTTACAAACTCCAGCACTGGACTTGTAAACTACAAAGGATGATGGTGCTGGGACCAAAGAGACTTTGGATATCACTGTATCTTTCTCATGTTGAGTCTTGCCAAGGGTATCATGAGAATCATAGATGACTTGAAACCAAAAACTCAAAGCTACTCCCTTGCAGTGAGGAAACGTCCGAGTGGAAACCTTAGATATAGATCTTTTTTTTTCCTGTGAAAGAAGCTTTTTGAATTTGAACTGAGGTGTCTACCAGACACCCCTGGAATGCAATCCTGTGTGAAGGAGAAAGAAAAAAATACTTTAATGTTCTCTTGGAATCCCAACTTATACGAGAGAGATCACAACCAAATAAGACTGTCACACTTTGAAAAGGCTGCCACAAAGATAAGCAAGTCATCTAAATATGAAAAAATGTGGATACCCTACAAACTGCAATGAGATATATTTGAAGCTATACACACTTTTGTGAACACACTTGGTGCTGTGGATAGACCAAAGCATAAGAAAGAGAACAGAATGTGAGGCAGACGCAAAAAAAAACTTAAAAAATGCATAAAGTATGGCCGAACACAGATGTGATCAGAATCTTTGAAATCTACCAGGAAACTTAAAATGAGAAAGAAGAGGTAACAGGTTCTGAAGTGATGGCATTTTGAACTTGGACACCATCACAAACGGGTTTTAGGAAAGAAAAATCTAGAAAGTACAGTTTTGTACCTACCATAAATGTAGATGTCCGATACGAATGCATCTGCAGTCCTTACAAATGGGTTGTCCTGTCGTCAGGCAGCCCTTCGGTCGGCCGGATTCCAAAGTCTGGGTCTGGCTTCGGCTGGTGTCGCACTTCACCCGACGTCATCACTGCAGTTTTTCGGGTATAAAGGCATCAGCCGACGCCATTTTCCTCAGTGTTTCTTGCCCCAGATGCCAGGTGCCCTCTTGGATGGCTAAATTTGGATAAATGGCAATGTTTCCAAATAGTAGAGAGCAAACACATAAAATAAGCATGTATGTACATATATACAAACAAATACACCATAATAGATCCCCCCCAAGCCAGCTGAAGGATGGCAAATACCCTAGGAGTACCACAGAGGGGAAGGTGGGTGGGTAATCCTGACTGCAGATGCATTCCTATCGGACATCTACATTTATGGTAGGTACAAAACTGTACTATGTCCTTCAAGGATGCATCTGCAGTCCTTACAAATGGGTAGAATACCATTGCTAAACTAGGGAGGAGGAAAAAGGAGAGATTATGGTGTAGTTAGGATCCCTTGCAAAACAGCAGTGGCAAAACCTGCTCGGGATCTAGAGTATAAAGGTAAATTGTAATGCTTGGCAAATGTATGCTCGGAGGTCCAAGTAGCAGCCTCTATAATGTCCTTGGTAGCCACTCCTCGTAAGAAAGCTGTGGTAGTGGCTGTAGCCCTTGTGGAGTGAGGCCTGATGTTCTCTGGAGTTTTCTTTCCATGGTAGGAGTAACAAAATCTAATGCAATTTCCTATCCATTTGGAGATTGTCTGTTTTGAAATTGGCTTTCCTTCCTTTCCTGTTGCATATGCTACCAGAAGCTGGTCAGTTTTTCTATTGGACTTGGTCCTGTCCAGGTAGTAGCGTAATTGTCTATGTACATCCAAGGTATGCAAGAGTCTTTCTCCCCTGTTCTGTGGGTTGGGGAAGAATGTAGGTAGGTGGATAGCCTGATTTAAAGACACTCTGGATACCACCTTAGGCATAAATGTAGGATTTGTTCTCATGGACACTCTATCTTGATGGAAGATCAGGAAGGGTTGCACTGCCATTAATGCCTGTAGTTCAGAGACCCTTCTTGCTGAAGTTATTGCCAGCAGGAAAGCAGTCTTCCAGGATAAGTATTGTAATTCTGCTGTTGCTGCTGGTTCGAAAAGGGGAAGAGTCAATTTTTCTAGCACAAAGTTCAAGTCCCTTGCTGGCAATGGTGGTTTCCTGGGAGGTTTTACATTTTTAATTCCTCTCAGAAACTGTCTGAGCAGAGGATGAGAGAAGACAGGAGGATCCAAGCTGTATTCTGCTGAAATAGCTGATGCATGTATCTTGATGGAAGAATAGGACAGGCCTGTATGGAAGAGCTCTGCCAAGTACTCCAGGATGTTGGCTATGTTTACCAGTGCCACATCTTTTCCCTTTGTAGCACTCCAAATGAGATATCTTTTCCATTTTGCTGCATAATTCTTTCTTGTTGAAGGTCTACGAGCCTCCAGGATTATGTCTTTAACCCTTTGGGATAAAATTGGGTTAATTGCTCTTATGTAATGTTCCAGGCAGTTAGCTGCAGAGTTTTCAGGTTTGGATGCAGGATGTTGTAGTTGTTCTGTGTTAACAGTAATGGGATCTGGGGTAGTGTCCATATTTGTTCCCGAGACATGCTCCTCAGCAATGGGTACCAATGTTGTCTTGGCCAGTCTGGAGCTATCAGAATGATCCTTGGACGTTCCTCTTTGATCTTCAAAAGCACCTTGTGCATCAAAGGAAGTGGTGGGAATAAGTATGCTGTCAGGTTTTTCCAACTGAAAGATAGGGAGTCCACCTTCCAAGCAAGTGGGTGGTACGTCCTTGTGCAGAATTTCTTTAGCTGGTGATTGAGTGGGGATGCAAATAAGTCTATTTGTGGTAATCCCCATTCTCTTGTGATGGCTTTGAAGATGTCCGGATGCAGCATCCATTCGTGGGCATCTGTGGTAGTTCTGCTTAATATGTCTGCTAGAATGTTTTCTTTTCCCGGTACAAAAAATGCTTGTAACTGAATGTTGTAGCTCAGAGCCACATCCCATAGGTCCAGTGCCAGCCGGCATAGAGGATATGAATGTGTGCCTCCCTGCTTGTTGATGTACCACATAACTGTGGTGTTGTCTGTCCTTATCATCAACTGACCTTCTTGGAGAAATGGTCTGAATGACTGGATTGCCAATTTTACTGCCAGCATTTCCTTTAGATTTATGTGCAGGCGCAGCTGGTCTTGAGTCCATAAGCCTTGTATGCACTTGCCCAGCATGTGTGCCCCCCAACCGAGGTCTGAGGCATCTGTCGTGATGGTTTGGCTTGGTTGACTGTTGCAGAAGGGCAATCCTGTGTTTGATTGACAGGCCTGAGCCCACCATAGGAACTCTTACTTCAGGCATGGGATTATTGGAATTTTGGTTTCTAGGCTGTGCTTGTGTTGGGACCACAAATTCTTTAGGTACCACTGTAGCTTTCTCATATGCAGTCTGGCATGAGGGACCAGAATTATGCAGGATGCCATGAAGCCTAGGGCTTGTAGTACTTTTCTTGCAGTTAGATGGTTCTGCTTTGTTAATGCCAAGAAGTAGAGAGGTAGTTGCTCTTTCTTTTCTGCAGTTAGGAATGCCATTTGTTTTGATGTGTCCAGCTCTGCACCCAGAAAGGTTATTCTTTGGGATGGAATCAGCCTTGACTTTTTTATATTGACTGTATATCCCAGGGCTTGCAGCAGGTAAATGACTCTTTGTAAGTCTTCTGTTAGCTTGCTTTTGTTGTCCGCTTGTATCAGGCAGTCGTCCAGGTAGGGATAAATTTGGATCCCCTGAAGTCTGCAATGAGCAATTACTGATGCCAGGCATTTCGTGAACACTCTGGGCACAGTAGATAAGCCAAAGGGCAATGCTGAGAATTGATAATGCTCTGATCCTGCAAGAAATCTGAGGTATCTTCTGCAAATTGGTCGTATGGGGACGTGCAGGTATGCCTCCTTGAGATCTAGAGTTACCAGCCAAGACTCCTTGCCCAGCATGGGAAGAAGCTGCTGTAGGGTCAGCATTTTGAATTTTGGAACAATGAGGAATGTGTTTGAAGCGGACAGGTCTAGAATAGGCCTCCATTTGTTCTCTTTTCTTGGTACCAGGAAGAGTCTGGAGTAAAATCCCTTTCCTTGCTCCACAGATGGTACCTTTTCCACAGCTCTCATTCTTAATAGTTGAGATATTTGCTTTAGAGCTTCTGCCCTTTGAGTAGGTGGTAGGTTTGGCATTCCTCTCTTTCCTGGTAGAGTATGGAAATGGAACCTGTAACCTTGGTCTATAGTTTGCAAAATCCATTTTTCCCTTGTGATGCAATGCCAGTTCTTTGAAAATAAGGTTAGCTTTCCGCCTAAGGGTGCTTCCAGTTGTTCCCTGGTTGGCGGTGCCACAGCCAAGTCACTGTGACTGTGTTGTTGTAGTGGTGGTGGCTGCGTCTGTGCCTCGCTGGTTGTTACCTTGCCACTGGCGTCCCCTGTAGGCACCCCTGGATTGGTTTCTGCCTCTAGAACGCCTATTCCTGCCTCTCTGTGTCTTAGAGGAGTCCAGAAAGGACCAATTCTTGGAGGGCCAGTTCCTGCTAAACCTTGGAGGTTGAACCTGTAAGAAATCTTTCACTGTTTGTACAGATTTCGCCTTCTCTTCCATCTTTTTTAGTACCTGCTGTGCAGGGGAACCAAATAAATTGACCTTGTCCATGGGTGCATCCAAAAGCTTTGATTTGACATGGTCTGGTAATGCCTGTTCTTTCAACCATGCATGTCTCCCGATAACTGTGCCAGTCATGGCTGATCTAAAGGAAGCCTCCAGTGCATCATAGCCACATTTTAAAGAATGGTTACTAACCTGCTGTATGTTATGTACCATTTCCTGAACATATTTTTTATCTAAAGATTCTTCAGAGGACAGATGTTTAGTTAACTGGTCAAGCATAAACTCTTGATATTGAATCATATGAAATTGGCAGTTCAAAGCCCTAGCTGACAAAGTAGCAGAGGTGTAAACTTTTTTACCCCATCTCTCTAAGGACCTGGATTCCCTTTCAGAGGGGAGGGGGTTTTTAGTAGAAGTAGCTGCTACAGCTTTAGGGCCCTGGGAGATAGTCTCTGGATCTGCAAAAGGAGCCTTGTATAAATGGTGATGAGTGTCCGGGACCCTGTAGAACCTATCGAGCTTAGCAGGGGCCGGAGGTAATGAATCAGGAGCAGTGCAAGCATCATTAAATGCATCATCTACAACAGAAAGAACTGGAGGTATAGCTAAAGGCCTATGTTGTGGCAAATGTAGAAAGGTTCTAAGCCTTTTTCTGGAGTCTGAGAAATCTTGGCCCTGCCACTGAAATTGTTCCCTCATAGCATGCAAGGTTTCCCCAAAGGAAAATTCCTCAGGTGGAGAGGCTGAAGGAATGGACTCTTCAGCATCAGAGTCTTCGTAAGGGGAATAAGGAGCCTCAGGAGGGTCTGTATGTTCTGAGTCATCAGAGGAATCATCTGTGGATACTGGCTCAGGGGGCTCTGCTCTAGGCCTCTTTTCTGGAGGTGGGTGAGAGGTCCTGTCTGGATGAGGCTGGGATCCACGAATTAAAGAAATGAGATCCTCAGCCAAAGAAAGCATATGGGAGCTGGTGCTGGGCCTGTGTGAGGGGGGTTTGGCAGGCACCGTTTTTGAAGCTTTGGCTGTTTTAGCCCTGGCAAAGGCCTTAATAGACATGGCTGCAAGAGGCCTAACAGCTCCACGTGCAGGGGTTGAAATATCCAGGGGAATAGTGTCTGATAATTCCTGAGAAACCGCAACAGAAGGTTGGATTTCAGAAGCCGATTCTACCAGGTTAGAGGAGGCCTCGGTAGAAGGCATGGTTTCGGCTGAAGAAAGAACCGCTTGCTCGGTTTCGGCCGAAACCGAGACACTCGCGGTTTGCTTAATCGTGGTTTCGGCGACGCGGACCGCGATGTCGGTCCTTTCTTTGAGTTTTTGGTAATTTGCGTTGTCGGTGGTTCCGGCGGCATAATATAGGCATAATCAGAGCCAAAAATCTGTTCAGCAAACTCCGACCGACGTCTAAGCGTCCGTCGGTTAAAAGCACAGGCTAGACAAGCTGCTACGTCGTGGTCTGGGCCTAAACAATGTATGCAGTAGGAGTGGAAATCTTTATGAGGTATTTGTTTCCCACAAGATAAACAGTTATTCACTTTCTCTGACATCGGCTGAGGCAAGAAAGAGTCCCCAACGGGTACTTAGCTTTTAGAAGTCTTGAGTAGTATTCGGTAGTAGTAATCTCTGGATCTGACCGACCGGCACTTGCGAACAGCTTCTGCTTGGGCGCCACGGCAAGAAAGACTGAGGAAAATGGCGTCGGCTGATGCCTTTATACCCGAAAAACTGCAGCGATGACGTCGGGTGAAGTGCGACACCAGCCGAAGCCAGACCCAGACTTTGGAATCCGGCCGACCGAAGGGCTGCCTGACGACAGGACAACCCATTTGTAAGGACTGCAGATGCATCCTTGAAGGACATCTGGTCTCCAGGCATCTTCTTTCTCTGGCATTAAAAACATCCTTGAATAAAAACTTCTCTCATCTTGGGAAGGAGGAACTGGTTCTATCACTCCCTAAGACAGCATGTGATGGAAGAACAGGGTGCTCTCGTGGGAGAGGAGTAACCTCTTGGAAAGGAAGGGGGTGGATTTCCTCTCACTGCCATCTTGCAACCGTGAATGATCTTCAGAGCACATTTGTCTAAAATTGTTTCCAAAGAGGAAAGTAGAGATTCAGGCTTTCTACAATGGGAAAGGGACTGCCAGTGGTGGACCTGGAGGGGGAAAAAGTTATCTTAAATAGTCATTCTGACTTGCCCTTGGTTGGTGGGGAGTCCCTGTATTCGTTTTGGAACCCCCTGCCATTTCTTTCTAAACATCTGTTTACCTGCAGTTTAGAAAGATTGTATTTTCTTTTTTTTTTTTTTTTTTTTTTTTTTTGCTGAAAATGCATGAAGGGTTAGAGAATACCTTAGAAAATTTGGAAAAGGCTGGAAAAATCTTACAGATTCCCTCTATCAGTTTATTCCTTTCATCACGTTTTGATAATCTCTGGAGCAGATAAAACCAAAAACTATATATATGTATCCAAAGGAGCATTTAAATTTTTTCACATAATCTGGGGGTTCCAAGAACACAGCCAGGCAACCATCCTAAAAACAGTGCCAATGGCCATAGCCCTGAAAGGAGCATCAGAGTCCTACACATCCTGTAAATAACAGAATGTGACCTGTAAGACAAAAAAAAAAAATTTAAGTTTAAAGCAGGTTTTTCCTCATAAGAGTCTACAGCCAAAAAGTACAGTTTTGTACCTACCATAAATGTAGATGTTAGAATGTTCACCCTGCTGCAGTCATCACACTTGGGTTATCCTGCCGTCAGGCGGTCCCGCAGTTGGCCCGAATTCCAAAGTCTTGGTCCGGCGTCTGCTGCTGTCGCTTCTTCCCTGATGTCAGTGCGCCAGGGGTATACAAGTGGCATCCAATGCCATTTTCTTCAGTTTTTCTTGCCCCAGATGTCAGGTGCCCCCAATAGGTAGGCAAAAAAAAAAAAAAAAAAATATATATATATATATATATATATATATATATAGCTATATAAAAATAAAACAATACCCTTAGGCACAAGCAAATACACCACAGAGGTAGCATAGGATAGCGTGGTAGAGATAGGTTCAGCTAGTTCACAGGGGATGGAGGGAGGGTAACCTGGACTGCAGCAGGGTGAACACTCGAACATCTACATTTATGGTAGGTACAAAACTGTACTATGTTCATCGTGTTACCCTGCTGCAGTCATCACACTTGGGTTGAATCCCAAAGCTAAGGAGGGGAGGTGGAGTCAAACAGGGTTAGAAGAAGGTAGTAAGCCCTGCAGAACTGCAGCGGCAAAACAAGCTCTAGTCTTAGAGTATAGAGGTAAGTGATGGTGCTTGGTGAAGGTGCGAGGTAAGTGATGGTGCTTGGTGAAGGTGTGCACTGAACTCCAAGTAGCAGCTTCTAGAATATCCTTGGTTGGCACTCCCCTGAGAAAGGCTGCTGATATAGCTGTAGCCCTGGTGGAGTGGGACCTAATGTTAGCAGGTGCTGGTTTCTCATTATGTGTGTAGCAGAATCGTATGCAATGCCCTACCCATTTAGAAATGGTCTGTTTTGAGATAGCTTTTCCTTGTGATCCTGTAGCATAGGCTACAAAAAGCTTGTCAGTTTTTCTGAAAGCCTTAGTTTTATCCAAGTAGTAACGTAATTGCCTGTGAATGTCCAAAGAGTGCAGGAGTCTTTCTCCTTTGTTCTGGGGATTGGGAAGAAGGTGGGCAAGTGAATGGTTTGGTTTAGGGCTACACTGAATACCACCTTTGGCATATAAAGGAAGGATTAGTTCGTAGAGAGACTCTGTCTTGATTAAAAATGAGGAAAGTTTCCACTGCCATTAGTGCCTGTAGCTCTGAGACTCTTCTAGCTGAGGTTATTGCTAGTAGTAGGGCAGTTTTCCATGAAAGAAATTTTAAATCAGCTGAAAAAGCTGGTTCAAAGGGCGGCAATGTAAGCTTTTCCAGAACAAAGTTGAGATGCCAAGTAGGTGTTGAGCTCTCCTTGGTGGTCTTAAGTTCTTAGCCCCTTTGAGGTACTGTCTTAAGAGTAGATGTGAGAATAAAGGAGGATCTGTGCTGTAATGAGCTGAAATTGCTGAGGCGTGGATCTTAATAGATGAAAAGGAAAGTCCTTTGTGTAACATCTCAGTTAAATATTGTAGAATCTGAGGGATGTTTGGATCAAGGGGATTTAGGCCTCTAGCCTGGTTCCAGGCGCAAAATCTTTTCCATTTGTCTGAATGTAATCCTGGTGCTGGGCCTCCAAAATGACATCCATAACCGCTTTGGGTAAAGGTGTTGGCTGGTTGTTTAGGTAATTTGCCATGCAGCCAGGTTTAAAGTCTTGAGCTGGCTGTGTAGAATCTGATTGTCTCGCTGGGTGAGCAGGTGAGGAATTTGTGGCAAAATCCATGGTGGGCCATGGGCCATGTTCCTTAAAATTGGATACCAATGCTGGCGTGGCCAGTCTGGTGCAACGAGTATCATTTGTGGCCTCTCTAATCTGACTTTCAGCAGTACCTTTGCTAGAAGAGGCAGTGGAGGGAAGGCATACACTGTTAATGTTTTCCAACTGAATGAGAGGGCGTCCACTTTCCAAGCTAGTGGATGGAAGGTCCTTGTGCAAAATTTTTGAAGTTGGAGGTTGTGGGGGCTTGCAAACAGATCTATGACTGGGCGTCCCCATCTTTGAGCTATCATTGCAAATACTTGTGGATCTAGTTTCTATTCGTGTGGATCCATGACGTTTCTGCTTAGGTCGTCTGCCAATGCGTTTTTCTTTCCTGACAGGAATTGTGCTTGTAATTGAACCTGGTAAGACAGTGCAGTGTTCCACAAGGTCATTGCTTACCTGCATAGAGGGTAGGAATGTGTGCCCCCTTGCTTGTTTATGTACCACATGACTGTGATATTGTCCATCTTTATTACTAGTTGTCCTGGATGTAGAAGGTCCTTGAAAGCTGTTAGGGCATTCTGTACTGCTAGCATTTCTTTTTGATTGATATGCAGATGCCTCTGATCTGTAGTCCATTTGCCCTGAATGCACTGCCCTGTCGTGTGTGCTCCCCAGGCATAGTCCAATCTATCTGTTGTCATAGTTTGCCTGGCTGTGGGTAAGGTGAAAGGCTGACCCTTGTTGAGGTGACATGCCTGTGCCCAACATAGAAACTCCTGTTGAAGGCAGGGAATGAGTGGTATCATTGTTTCCAAGCTGTGGCTGCGCTGCGTCCATACACTTTTCAGGTACCATTGTAATTTCCTCATATGCAGTTTTGCAAATGGTATTAGTAGTATGCAAGATACCATAAATCCCAAGGCCTGCAGAATTTTTCTTGCAGGGAGTTGGGTCTTTGTTGCCATTATTTTTAAATATTGAAACGGCTGTCGTTGCTTGTCTGGCGTGAGAAGCCATCTGGGCCGTTGTATTCAAGCTGGCGCCCAAGAATATTATGTTTTGTGAGGGCACTAGTTTTGATTTCTTTTTGTTTACTGTGTACCCTAGGCAACTTAGAAGGTGTTTGACAAATGCCAGATGCTTTAAAAGAATGTCCTTGCTTTCTGCTTGAATAAGGCAGTCGTCCAGGTATGGGTATATTTGAATTCCTCTGTCTGCAGTATGCAATTACTGGTGCCAGGCATTTTGTGAAGACCCTGGGCACAGTAGATAAGCCAAAGGGCAGTGCAGAGAATTGATAATGTGTTGAACCTGCAATGAAGCGGAGGTATCTTCTGCAATTTTGTCTGATAGGGACATGCAGGTATGCTTCCTTGAGGTCCAAAGTGACTAGCCAAGCATTCTTGCCCAGCATGGGAAGAAGCTGCTGTAGTGTTAGCATCTTGAATTTTGGTACTTGCAGATAGGTGTTCAGAATTGAAAGATCCAGAATGGGTCTCCATGCCTTGGTGCTTTCTTGGGACTAGGAAGAGTCTTGAGTAAAATCCTTGTCCTTGCTCCTGTGTAGGTACCTGTTGAATGGCTCTCATGCTCATGAGAGTTGTAATTTGTTTTTGTCCCTCTGCCCATTGATTTGGTGGCAGGTTTGGCATTCCTTTGATCCTTGGTAAGGTATGAAAGTGGAATCTGTATCCTTGAGAGACCATGTTTAGAACCCATTTGTCTTTTGTGATGATGTGCCAGTTGTCTGCAAAAAATGCTAGTTTTCCTCCCAAGGGAGTTGCCAGGAGAGATTTGCTTGGTAGTTTGAGAATAGAGTAATTGTGTTCATCGTCTGCTAGCTTGGGGCCTTATCTTCTCCTCCTTTCTGGGTAGCAGAACCCCATTGGCGAGGTTTGTAAGGGCCCCGTGACTGACCTCTGCCTCTTGGGCGTCTGTATTTGCCCCTCTGTGATCTGTCTGAAGCTGGAAAGGACCAGTTTTTTTGTTGGCCAATTTCCGCTGAAGCGTGGGGGTTGTACCTGCAAAAAAACCCTTGACCGTTTGCATAGACTTTGCCTTATCCTCCATTTTCTTTAAAACCTCTTCTGCTTTGACACCAAATAATACATCCTGCTGTAAAGGTGCATCCAATAATTTTGCTTTAACATGGTCAGGGAGGGTTTGTTCTTTTAACCAAGCATGTCTACGTATGACAGAGCCAGTAACATCTGCTCTACAGGAAGCTTCCAATGAATCAAATCCGCATTGTAAAGTATGTTTGCCCACCTGTTCAGCTGCATGCAACAGATCCTGCATTTCCTTGAATTCAGGCTGTTCAGAATGTGTGCTCATTTTTTGTTTTAACTGAGACATTAGGAATTGTTGATATTTCAACATGTGAAACTGGCAATTTAATGCTCTCATAGCCAGAGTTGCTGAGGTGTATATTTTCATTCCCCATCTATCTAGGGCTCTGGAATCCCTTTCAGAGGGCACATGATTTTTAGCCATAGAAGCTTTTGCTCCCTTAGGACCCTGGGAAATTGTTTCTGGGTCAGCTACAGGGCTTTTATAAAAAAAATTTGTGCGAGTCAGGTACTCTGTAGTATCTGTCTGGTTTGGCTGGAGCAGGAGGTAGAGAGTCTGGATTTAAACTAGACTCCAAATAAACATCATCCACAATATCTAAAACAGGAGGTATAGCAAGAGGTCTGTGCTGGGGTAGTAAAAGGAACTCTCTGGGCCTTTTCTTAGAATCTGAGTAATCCTGGCCTTCCCAGTGGAAATGTTCCCTCATAGTATGTAAAGTTTTCCCAAAAGAGTAGTCTTCAGAGGGAGACGCTGAGGGAATACAGTCTTCAGCATCAGAATATTCATAAGGTGGAAAAGTGTAATCCTGTTCCTCAGAAGAATCTGAGGAGAGAGAAACTTGGTCAGAGGATGCATAATCCTCTTGTCTTGGTCTTTTATCAGGAGGGGGATGGGGACCCCTGATAAGGGTAATCAAATCTTCAGCCATCTTAAGCATCTGTTTCTTAGGCATGGGGTCTTGAACTGTAGACTGATGTACAGTTTTCTTAGGTTTTAAAAGGAGTTTTAGGCTTAGCATAAGATTTAATGGTGAGTGTAGTCGGTCTGAAGACACCTACTGCAACCGAAGGTGTTTCCACTGCACCGGTGTCTAGTTCTGCTCCGGTGTCGGTAGATGGCTGCGTCGGCCTAGTAGACTCTGCTTGGGAATCCACAGCTGTCTGGGGTTCCAGTTCTGCGGTCGTCAGGGGCTGCATAGGCGCCTCACTGAAAACCGGAGAACCGGCGACAGGCCCAGCTGAGGCCTCGGGGTCTGGCTTATTCCTAGGCTGCCTGTCCTTATCCTTGTTTTTTATGAATGGCAGTCGTCGGCTGCTCCGACGGCATGATATAATTAAATTTCCTACCAAAGTAATACCGTGCGAAGTCAAAACGGCGTTTGATAGTTCGTTTATTAAACCTAGCGCAAATCAGACAACCTGTGAAGTCGTGGTCTGGTCCTAGGAGTGGAAGTCCTTATGAGGTATTTGCTTCCCACAAGAAATGCAATTGTTAACTTTCTGACATCGGACTGAGGCAAGAAAATGTTCCCCAATGGGGTACTTAGCTTTATTGAAGACTTCGGACTGAAATTCAAAACTAAAATCTCAGGTATCGGCCGACCGGCACTTGCGAACTGCTTCTGCTTCGGGCACCGCGCGGCAAGAAAGACTGAAGAAAATGGTGTCGGATGCCACTTATATACCCCTGGCGCACTGACGTCAGGGAAGAAGCGACAGCAACCGACGCCGGATCCAAGACTTTGGAATTCGGGCCGACTGCGGGACCGCCTGACAGCAGGATAACCTAAGTGTGATGACTGCAGCAGGGTAACACGATGAACATCACTCCTGATACTTGCAGAATTAGTCAGAATAAAACACAGGAGTCTGGCAATTCAAAATTCTGAAAAATAAAAGCAGAAACATGCACTTTTCCTCATACTTAATCTTCAAATGCTTGTCTGAGTACGATTAGAATTAACCAAATGTTTGGCAGCAGGAGGATTAAGTTCAGTCTTATCTGCCTTCTTAGGGATAGTAAGATGACCATCAGAAGAATCGCAGGCAGTATCACATCCTCAAAAGCTAAGAGAAATGGTAGAATGGGTGAAGGTTCTGGGAATTCATTCTGTAATAACTCTGTATTTTCTGAAGGAATAAGAAACCTCAGTATTCTTCCAGTGATTAACACTGGCATGTTCTGGAAAGTAGTCTCAGAGAAAGAGAAAGTCCCACAGGAAGAATCAGAAATTGAGCTCTCAGTATGAATCAGAAATCTGATAAGAAAACCCAGTATCTGTCATTTAAATTTCCTGTCCAGATTCAGAATCTCAAATCTCCTGATGAACAGAGGACTCTCCCATCTTTCACCAGAAACCACCTTACAGGAAGGATCAATAGTCTGAATGAATTAAACCTGACCCAGACCCAGCAACCTACACCAGTTTAAGGAAATTTGAGGAGCAGCAGCAGATATACAGTGGATATAAAAAGTTTGCACACCCCTGTCAAGATGCCAAGTTTTTGGGATATAAAAAAAAAATGAGATCACAATAAATAATTTCAAAACTTTTCCCACCTTTAATGTGACCTATAACCTGTACAATTCAACTGAAAAACAAACAAATCTGTTAGGGGAAAAATATAAAAAAAAAAAAAAAAAAACTTATAATACGCTGGTTGTACAAGTGTGCACACCTTTAAACTAATACTTTGTTGAAGCACCTTTTGATTTAATTACAGCATTCAGTCTTCTTGAGCAAGAGTCTATCAGGATGGCACATCTTGACTTGGCAATATTTGTCCACTCTTCCTTGCAAAAGCACTCCAAATCTGTCAAATTGTGAGGGCATCTCTTGTGCACAGCCCACTTCAGGTCACCCCAAACATTTTCTATTGGATTTAGGTCTGGGCTCTGGCTGGGCCATTCCAAAAGTTAAATTTTCTTCTGGTGAAGCCATTCTTTTGTTGATTTTGATGTATGCTTGGGGTCATTGTTGTGTTGAAAGGTAAAATTCTTCATCTTTCTAGCAGACGCCTGAAGGTTTTGGGCCAAAAGTGACTGGTATTTGGAACTGTTCATAATTCCCTCTACCTTGACTAAAGCCCCAGTTCTAGCTAAAGAAAAGCAATCCCAAAGCATGATACTGCCACCACCATGCTTCATGGTGGGGATGGCAGTCTTTTGGTGATGCGAAGTGTTGTTTGTGCCAAATTTACCTTTTGGAATTCTGGCCAAAAAGTTCAACCTTAGTCTCATCAAACCATAACACACTTTCCCACATGCTTTTGGGAGACTATGTATTGTTTTGCAAATATTAGCTGGGCCTGGATGTTTTTTTGTACAAGAAAAAGGCTTCCATCTTGCAACCCTATCCCACAGTCAAGACATATGGGGAGATTGTCACATGCAGTACACAACCAGTACTTGCCAGAAATTCCCACAGCTCCTTCAGTGTTGCTGTAGGTCTCTTGGCAGCCTCCCTGACCAGTTTTTGTCTCGTCTTTTCATCAGTTTTAAAGAGCTACAGTTAACTTGACAGACAGAGCTGAATATAAATGGATAAACTTCTTTAGGGCAGATGTATTCCCAAGGCTTGAATAAAGTGAATAGTATAAAGCCTATCAAAGTTGAAGCAGTTATATGCTAGTTAAGCTTTTATGTATATTTATATATTTTTATACAAATCTGTATATTGCTTTTGTTTTTATGATCCTTTGCAATGGAGCATTGTTTTCTAATGATCTTCTTAATGAGGTAATTGGATATGTTCTTTGATTGGCTGGTGCTGATTTATTGTGTGGTTTTATGAAGTGTTTTTTATTCTTGAGAAAGAGCTTTGACTCGAAAGCTTGGATTATAATAAACCTGTTTTGTCTGTGGATGGTCGTGCTTTGACTTACTTTGTTGCTATCAATTTTAGAGGGACATCCAGTTCTTTGCAACGTCACTGTTGCCCCATATTTTCTCCACTTTTTGATGACTGTCTTCACTGTGTTCCATGGTATATCCAATGCCGTGGAATTTTTTGTACCCTTCTCCTGACTGATACCTTTCAACAATGAGATCCCTTTGATGCTTTGCAAGTTCTTTGCGAACCATGATTTTTGCTGTAGCAGGCAACTGAGTAAATGTCAGGAAAATCCTACTAGGACAGCTGAATTTATTTGGGGTTAATCAGAGTCTCTCATTGATGGCAGGTGTGTACAAAGACTGAATGCTGTAATTAAATCAAAAGATGCTTCAAAGTATTAGTTAAAGGGTGTGCACACTTATGCAACCAGCATAGTGTACTTTTTTTTATATTTTTGCCCCATCAGATTTGTTTTTCAATTGACTTGTATAGTTTATAAGTCACATTAAAGGTGGGAAAAGTTTTAAAATGATTTATTGTGGTCTCATTTTGTTTACATCACAAAAATCTGGCATTTTAACAGGGGTGTGTAAACTTTTTAAATCCACTGTATGCTTAGTTTTCTGCTTCTTTGTGACAGGAAAATAAGACCAACAGTGTCACGGCAACAGCTTCCTCAGAGATGGGCAGAACATTCTGACCAAACAGGGACATCTTCCCTGTTCCCTCTCCCAGGACCAACAAGACTGGCCCTCCCTTGCCCACTGAGGGGACTCAACAGTGGCAGAAGATGCAGCTAACTCCTTGTCCATAGTGGCTGTAGGTGCTAAACCAGAGGGATCTAGGTTTAAAATGACTGGTCTGAGGAACCAGCTTTGGCCACAGCAGAGCCACCCACCCATGGCTGTACCCTGTTGTGGTTGCAAAGGCTGTTCGTTATTTTGTGGCTGGAAGGACAGCAGGACCAGACGTTTGTTCCATGGTCAGGGCAGAAATAGTACTGCCTTCCCGGGTAAAACAAGCAGCATAAGCAAGTAAAACTTTAAAGTTATTAAAGGTCACCCCCCCCCCCCTCACAAAACCACCACAAAAGCACTTTACTGTACTTTTTTGGGATGGCTTAACAATTTATCCCTAGAAGAAATGCATTTCTATTACTTAAAAACTTTTAAAGCCAACAGGAAAAAATGTACTCCCATTTTAAAAAAGTACAGTTAAGTCTCATGAGTCTGTTAAAGCACCAATTATAGCTAATAAATCATAATAAAAAATTCCTAAGCAGGAAAGTAAATTAGAAGTTATGTATTTACCATAAAGTTCCATGCAAGTTGTTCTTCTCGCTTTCATTCTTACGGATGGGTTCGGTGCCGATCCTCAGCTCCAAGTCAGCCAATTTGCAAAGCTCAAGGTCTCCAACAACTTGAGGCCGAAACCCTATCCCACAATGCACATCTATCTTCGTTCTTTATTGTTTTCAGGACATTCAGAGTTTGTCAGCATTTTCTGTTTTAGCAGAGACATTAGGTATTGCTGATATTTAAGCATGTGAAACTGGCAGTTTTCCCTTACAGCTAAAGTAGCAGAGGTGTAAACTTTTTTCCCCCCATCTGTCCAATGCTCTAGAATCCCTATCAGAGGGAACAGGGTTTTTTTGCAGTGGAAGCCTTGACCCCTTTGGGACCCTGAGATATAGTTTCTGGGTCCGCAGCAGGGTTTTTATAAAGAAATTTATGTGAATCTGGAACCCTGTAGTACCTATCTGGCTTAACTGGTGCAGGGGGTAAAGAATCAGGAGACCGACTGGACTCAGAAAATACATCTACAATGTCTAGCACAGGAGGAATAGCTAGAGGTCTGTGTTGAGGCAATAAAAGAAAAACTGAGCCTTTTCTTGGATTCTGAATAATCTTGGCTCTCCCAGTGGAAATGCTCCCTTCATGGTGTGCAGGATTTCCCCAAAAGAGTAGTCCTCAGGAGGAGAGGCTGAAGGAATAGATTCTTCAGCATCAGAGTCCTCATAGAGAAGAAGAGAAAATTAAAGATTAAAGAAATCAAATCTTGATTAAAGAATCATCCTGATTAAAGAAATCAAATCTTCAGCCATTTTAAGCATCTGTTTCTTAGGCATGGGGCCTTGAACTGGAGACTGATGTGCAGTCTTTTTTTGGTTTTAGAGAAGTCTTAAGCTTAGCATAAGATTTTATGGTGAGAGTAGTCGGTCTGAAGACACCTGTAACCGAAGGTGTTTCTGCAGCACCGGCTTCTCCTTCTGCAATGTTGTCGGTAGGGCCTAAAGAAAATGGCTGCATCGGCCTAGAACTCTCTGCTTGAGAATCCAAAGCGGTCTGGGGTTCCAATTCTGCGGTCGTCAGGGGCTGCGTAGGCACCTCACTGAAAACCGGAGACCAGCCCAGCCGAGGCCTCGGAGTATGGCTTGGATCTAGGCTGCCTGTCTATCTTTGCATTTTTTATGCACGCTGGTAGTCGTTTGCTCCGACGGCATAGTGTAATTAAATTTCCTACCGAAGTAGTGTCGTGCGAAATCAAAGCATCGCTTTATAGTTCGCTTATTGAACCTAGCACAAAACCGACAACCAGTGACGTCGTGGTCTGGGCCTAGGCAAGGTATACAATAAGAATGAAAGTCCTTATGAGGTATTTGCTTCCCACAAGAAATGCAATTGTCAGCGTTTTCTGACATCGGACTGAGGCAAGAAAATGTTCCCCAACGGGGTACTTAGCTTTGAAGACTTCAGACTGAAATTTGATTTGAAAATCTCAGGTGTCGGCCGACCGGCACTTGCGAACTGCTTCTGCTTCGGGCACCACGCGGCAAGAAAGACTGGAGAAAATGGTGTCGGATGCCTCTTATATACCCCTGGCGCACTGACATCAGGGAAGAAGCGACAGCAACCGACGCCGGACCAAGACTTTGGAATTCAGGCCGACTGCGGGACCGCCTGATGACAGGATAACCCAAGTGTGATGACTGCAGCAGGGTAACACGATGAACATTATCCCTGTTCTGAAGAGGAATCAGAAGAAATAGAAACCTGGTCAGAGGAATCATAGTCAGTGTCTTGCCTGGGCCTCTTAACAGGAGGGAGATGGGAACCCCTGGTCAAAGTAATTAGGTCCTCTGCCATTTAAGCATCTGTTTCTTAGGCATGGATGACTGTCCAGGAGAATGCTGTACTTGGTCTTTAAAGGCATTTTAGACTTTGCCTTGGCTGCTGAAGTGGTCTTGATAGTAAGCTGTGTAGGTCTGAAAGCACCCTCAAAAGCAGATGCCTGCTCAGCGGCTCCAGACCCATCTGAGGGAATAGTTTCCGTAGGCTGAATACCTTGAGTTTCCAGAGGCCTAGTTGGCTCCACGTGGGAGTCGGAGGCGGCCTGTGGTTCTGAGGTATCAGGTGTCAGGGGCTGCGAAAGCGCCTCACTGGGAACCGGCGACTGGCCTAGAAGAGGCTTTGTCGTCGGTTTTGGACCTCGGATGCCTGTCCTTTTCTTTTTCCTTGGGCTTTTAATGAACTCCAGTCGTCTGTTGTTCCGACGTCATTATATAGTTAAACCTTCGGCCAAAGTAATGTAAAGCAAAATCGAACCGACGCTTAATAGTGCGTTGGTTAAACCTAGCACAAAACTGACAACCATCAACGTCGTGGTCAGGGCCTAGGCAAGGAATACATTAAGAATGAAAATCCTTATGAGGTATTTGCTTCCCACAAGAAATACAATTGTTAACTTTTACTGACATTGGTCTGGAGCAAGAAAAAAAGTTTCCCCAACAGGGTACTTCGCTTTACTGAAGACTTCGGATCTGAAATTCAATTTAGAAAATCTCAGGAGTCGGCCGACCGGGACTTGCGAACTGCTTTTGCTTCGGCACCGCGCAGCAAGAAAGACTGAAGAAAATGGCGTCAGCTGCATCTTATATACCCCTGGAGCACTGACGTCAGGGAAGAGGTGACAGCAACCGACGCCGGACCAGGACTTTGGAATTCAGGCTGATGCGGGTAGCCTGCCAGCAGGATAACCCAAGTGTAATGACTGCAACAGTGAAACGCTATGAACATCCTTCTTTTCCCATCTATCCAGCGCCCTAGAATCTCTATTAGAGGGGGTAGGATTTTTGGCTGTAGAAGCCTTTACACCTTTGGGACCCTGTGAGATAGTTTCAGGATCAGCAGCAGGATTTTTGAATAAAAATTTGTGGGAGTCAGGAACCCTGTAATATCAGTCTGGCTTACTAGGAGCTGGAGGTAGGGAATCGGGAGCCATGCTTGATTCCGAAAACACATCAACAATGTCTAATACAGGAGGTATAGCCATAGGCCTATGCTGAGGAAGAAGGAAATCCCCAAGCCTCTTTTTTGATTCAGAGAAATCCTGACTCTCCCAATGAAAATGTTCTCTTAAAGTATGCAAGGTTTCTCCAAAAGAATAATCCTCAGGGGGAGATGCAGATGGGATGGATTCTTCTGCATCCGAATCCTCATCTTGTGGTATAGAAAATGCCTGATCAGAAGAGGAATCAGAAGAAATGGAAACCTGATCTGAAGATTCATAATCAGTGTCTTGCCTAGGCCTCTTAGCGGGGTGGGGGGGGGGGGCTGATCAAGGTAATTAAGTCCTCAGCCATTTTGATCACCTGTTTTTTAGGCATAGGGGCCTGAGCACGTGGCTCATTCATCGTTTTTTTTAGACGTAGAAGTTGTTTTTGAAGCTGGCGTCTGTTTTATATAGAAATGTTGAGGCCTGAAAACACCCTCAGAAGCCGGTGCCTGCTCAGCGGCTCTGGACCCATCTGAGGGACAGACATCCACGGGTACAATACTTTGAGAATCTCGCAGCATACTGGACTCCACATGGGTCTCGGTAGTGGCCTGAGATTCAAAAGTAGCAGGTATCAAGGGCTGCGAAAGCGCCTCACCGAGTACCGGCGACTGGCTTAGGAGAAGCTTCGTTGTCGGTTTTGGACCTAGACGGTCTGTCTTTTTCTTTGCATTTTTTTGTGAACTCCAGTAGTCAACTGCTATCAGACGACATTTCAGGGTAATTAAATCTGGATCCAAAATATTTTGAAGCAAAAATATACCAACGCTTACTAGAGCGTTGGTTAAATCTAGTACAAAACCGACAGCAAGGCACGTTATGATCTGGGCCTAGACAGAATACAGTACAAATGAAAATCCTTATGAGGGTAATGCAATTATTAACTTTTACGGACATCAGTAAGGAGCAAGAAAAAGTACCCCAATGGGGTACTTAGCTTTAATTGAAGACTTCGGTTATGAAACTCGAATGCAAAAATTTCAGGAGTCTGCCGACCGGCACTTGCGAACTGCTTCTGCTTCGGGCACCGCACGGCAAGAAAGACTGAATAAAATGGCATCTGCTGCATGTTTTATATCCCTGACGACCTGACGTCATGGAAGAGGAGACAGCAACCGACGCAGGTCCCAAGACTTTGATATTCAGGCCAACTTGAGGGCAACCTGCCAGCAAATTACCCAAATGTAATGACTGCAACAGTGAAACAGGCAGAACATCCACACTTGCAGGAGTCAAAAGAGGGCAACATGGATTTCTTTGTTCAGAAAGCAAGCAATAAGGTGGAAGGCCAAACTTCGTTATTAGGAGGAAAGGGAAGACAGTAATACAGAAAACCTGTAGCTAACTGTTGACTAGAGCATCTCTCTAGGATTGTCCCTGTGGAAGAATTGCGGTGAAGTAATTGCTGCATCTGTGGTTTAGATATGAAGCAAAAAAAGAATTCAATATGGCTGAAGATCTGACTCACCAGTGTTTGGCTGAGTGGCCCCTCATAAGGCAGCAAAATGGATATGCTTAGCTTGTTCGTGAACACACTAGTCCTGGGAATATGCACTGGCATGAGAAAGCGTGGGATGACATCACCCATTGTCACACTATTGGGTTCTGTCCTG
This sequence comes from Protopterus annectens, assembly GCF_019279795.1. Taxonomy (NCBI): domain Eukaryota; kingdom Metazoa; phylum Chordata; order Ceratodontiformes; family Protopteridae; genus Protopterus; species Protopterus annectens. The sequence continues at coordinate 569,781,669 of NC_056734.1, read as the reverse complement.
CTTGATGTACCAGACTACTGACATGCCCATATGGATGGAAATCTCACACCTGGAGTGTCCTGGAATGCCTAAAATGCTAGGACCGCTCTCATCTCTAGGACACTGATGTGGAACAGCCTTCCCCACATGGCCATTGTAACCAAGTATGCTTCCCAACTGGGGTGAGGGTGGGGGGCATTTAGAAGGAATACTAAGAAAAAGGCCAGCCTAATAGGAGATCTACGGAAGTCAACTGCAATGTAATGCACGTCTTGCATAAAGTTGCTATGTGAATCCGTGCATGAAGAGGATGAAGGAACTGCAATCATTCTAATGAAAAAGTCCACTGAAGAATTCTCAATTGGCATCTGGTTACTAGTGTCACTGTGGAAGCCATTAGACCCTATCAAAGAAAAAATCTTGCTGGTGGAGAAGAGTGCTGAAGAACTTGGAAAGCTATGTCATAAAGAAACTGCCCCGGACTCTAAAATGAGCAACCAGATAGCCACTCTACCAAAGTGGCATCATATGAACTCCACTTGTTGTGCTGGCATCAATTTGCTTTTGGATTAATTGATTGTGATACCCAGATGCTGGAAATGGAGTAATAAGTCCCTTTGCTTGATTACAACATTGGTAGGTGCAATGAGGAGCCAATTGTCTAACTATGGGAACACCTGAAACCCTAGCAGTTGGCGAGGAGCTGAGCCAAGACTATTGCCATGCACTCTCAACACCCAGGGGGGCTGCAGTGAGACCAAAGGGTAGTGCTTTGAATTGGTAATGATTGGCTCCCAGCTAGAAACAGAGAAATCCCCCTGATTACCTTGAAATCTTGATATAATAGGCATCCTGGAAGTCTAACTGAGCACATTCAATTGTCCTTCCTCAGAAGTAGGAGGGACTGAACTTTGTTTTATAAAGTGATTGAGACAATGGAGGTGCAAGATTTGCCTTTGGTTTATGGTCGTTTTGGAACTAAAAACATCCTGGAATAGACTCCAGATTCTAACTGGTCTGAGGGTACATGCTGGATGACTTTTCTGTAATAGCTTTAAGACTTTTGCTGTTGTGGCTTCCAGTAGATGAGGTGGTACTGTGGGAATCCTTTTCTTCTTTTAAGGAGGAAAAACATAGGGCATCACACAGCTTCTGCTGATCATCCATAGCACCCAACAATCTCATGTGATGGCCTGTCAGGCTTGAAGGTGCAGAAATAAACACCCAGACTGCCTCCACAGTGTGACATCCAGGCAATCTTTCAGGAGGGCTGAAAGGATTTCTCTGTAAAGGGACTGAAAAACCCTTGATTCTGCGTCTGTCCCTGTCTCTAGGGTGACATCCATTGAAACTGCTCCCCCCTCTGCCTCAGGAGAAGAAGTCTGCAAGAGTGTCCTGTTTAAACCCTTGAGATTTTTGAACCATATTTTCTTACCACCTCTCCAATTCCTGGAGAGCATTCTGTGAGGAATGGAGAAGCAGAGTCCAGCAGCAGAAAGGGTGTTACCATCCAGCTTGCTCCTGGTGAAAACTTCCTTAACTTCTGGCCCAAACAGCATGGAGCCATCAAAGTGAGGTATTAAAGGAAGTCTTGAAAAGTACAGTTGTGTACACTTACCATAAATGTAAATGTTAGAGAGTGTCTTTACTGTTGCAGTCATCACATTTGGGTTATCTGCTTGCAGTAGCCCTCAGTAGGCCTGATTCTCAAAGTCTTGGGTCCTGCGTCGGTTGCAGTCTCATCTTCCATGACGTCAGGTAGTCAGGGGTATAAAGCATGCAGCAGACGCCATTACATCAGTTTTTCTTCCCCAGATGTCAGGTGCCCCCAAAATGAGAAGCAAATATATACAAGGTTACACCTCCAACAAAAAAGCAAATACACCAAAAAGCTTTAAGCATAGTAAACAAGAAGAGAGGTATAGTCAATAGAAGTCAAGGGGCTGGAGGGAGGGTAACCAGGACTGCAACAGTGAATACACTCTAACATCTACATTTATGGTAAGTGTACACAACTGTACTATGTTCTTCGTGTTTCACTGTTGCAGTCAACACATTTTGGTAGATTCCCAAAGCTAAGGAAGGGTGGATGTAATTAGATAGCATTAGGACTGGCTATAAGGCCCTGCAAGACTGCAGTGGCAAAGCCAGCTCTGGTTTTAGAAAACATTGGCAAGTGGTAATGCTTGGTGAATGTACAGAACTCCAGGTAGCAGCCTCAAGGATGTCCCTGGGGGTAAGGACACCTCTGAGAAAGGCTGTAGAGGTAGATGCAGCTCTAGTTGAATGTGGTCTTATCCCCTGTGGAGTAGGTTTTCCATGGTGCTTATAGCAGAAATGAATGCAGTGGCGAATCCACTTAGAAATGGTTAGCTTTGAAATGGCCTTCCCCTCTGCCCCTGCAGCAAATGCAACCATCAGACTTCCTGAGAGGTTTAGCCCTGTCCAAATAAAATCTAAGTTGTCTGTGCATGTCCAAGGAGTGCAGTATTCGTTCCCCTTTGTTCTGTGGATTAGAAAAGGTTGGAAAATTAATGGACTGATTAAGGGCCACACTGGATACCACCTTGTGCATGAAGAAGGGATTGGTCCTGAGGGACACCCTGTCCACATGAAAGATGATGAAAGGCTCCACTGCCATGAGGACACCCTTCTGGCTGAAGTGATGGCTACAAGGAAGGCTGTTTTCCAAGAAAGGAATTTCAACTCTGCATTTGCAGCTGGCTAAAAGGGAGGTAGAGTGAGCTTTTCCAATGCAAAGTTAAGGTCCCAGGCTGGAGTAGGGGCTCTCCTGGGTGGTCTGAGGAACTGCTTGAGCAGTGGATGAGAGAAGAGGGGTGTGGTTCTGTATTGTAATGAGCTGAAATGGCTGAGGCATGAATTTTGATGGAGGAAAAGGAAAGGCCCTTGTGAAGCAACTCAATTAAGTACTGAAGTATCCGAGGTAAATTGGGCGCTGCTGTGCCCATCCCCCGAGTCTGGCTCCAGGAACAGAATCTTTTCCATTTTTCAGCATAGGATTTTCTAGTACTAGGCCTCCTTGTCTCCAGAATGCCATCTATCACTTGCTTACTGAGGGATGATAACGGAGAGATCAGGTAATTAGCCAGGCTGCCAGGTTCAGGATTTGAAGCTGTGGGTGCAGAACAGTACAGTTGTGTACACTTACCATAAATGTAGATGTTAGAGTGTATTCACTGTTGCAGTCATTACATTTGGGTTATCTGCTGGCAGGGTGCCCTCAGTCGGCCTGATTAACAAAGTCTTGGGTCCTGCGTCGGTTGCTGTCACTTCTTCCATGACGTCAGGTCGTCAGGGGTATAAAAAATGCAGCAGACGCCATTACATCAGTTTTTCTTGCCCCAGATGTCAGCTGCCCCCCAAATGGGGAGCAAATAAAATTAAAAACACAAAAATATACCTCCAACCAAAAGCAAATACACCAAAAAGGCATTTAAGCATAGTAAAAGAAAGAAGAGGTATAGCCAGAGAAAAACAGGGGGCTGGAAGGAGGGTAACCAGGACTGCAACAGTGAATACACTCGAACATCTACATTTATGGTAAGTGTACACAACTGTATTATGTTCTTCGTGTTTCACTGTTGCAGTCATTACATATGGGTAGATACCCAAAAGCTATGGTTGGGAAGAGGAATTTATACAGCATTAGGACTAGCTATAAGGCCCTGGCAAGACAGCAGTGGCAAAGCCAGCTCTGGATTTAGAGAAAATTGGTAAATTATAATGCTTGGTGAAAGTATGTACAGAACTCCAGGTAGCAGCTTCTAGTATATCTCTGGTAGGAACACCTCTGAGAAAGGCTGAAGAAGTAGATGCAGCCCTGGTGGAGTGAGATCAGATCCCCTGGGGGATAGGTTTTCCATGGTGCTTATAGCAGAAATTAATGCAATGGCTTATCCATTTGGAAATGGTTTGTTTTGAAATAGCCTTCCTCTCTGCCCCAGCAGCAAATGCTACTAGCAATTGTTCAGGTTTTCTTAAAAGTTTAGTTCTGTCCAAGTAGAATCTAAGTTGTCTGTGCACGTCCAATGAATGCTGAATCCATTCCCCTTTGTTCTGTGGATTGGGAAAGAAGGTTGGCAAATGAATAGACTGATTAAGAGCCACACTGGAAACCACCTTGGGCATGAAGGATGGATTGGTCCTCAGGAGATACCCTGTCCGCATGAAAGATGATGAAAGACTCCACTGCCATAAGGGCCTGTAATTTAGATATCCTTCAAGCTGAAGTGATTGCTAAAAGGAAGGTTGTTTCCCAAGAAAGAAATTTTAAGTCTGCAGTAGCAGCTGGCTCGAAAGGAGCTAGAGTGAGCTTCTCCAAAACAAAGAAGGTCCCCAGGCAGGGGTAGGAGCTCTCCTGGGTGGTCTCAACTTCTTTGCCCCACTGAGATGCTGCTTGAGCAGGGGATGAGAAAAGAGGGGTGGGTTCTGTGTTATAGTGAGCTGAAATAGCTGAGGCGTGGATTTTAATAGAGGAAAAAGACAGGCCCCTTGTGAAGCATCTCCGTTAAGTATTGCAAAATATGAGGTAAATTGGGTGCTGCTTTGCTCATCCCTAAAGATTGGTTCCAGGCACAGAATCTTTTTCCATTTGTCAGCATAAGATTTTCTAGTACTAGGTCTTCTCACCTCCAAGATGACATCTATCACAGGTTTGCTGAGGGATGCTAAGGGTGAATTTAAGTGATTAGCCAGGCTGCAAGGTTCAATGTTGGAAGCTGAGGGTGCAGAATTTGGTTCTCCTGCTGAGACAAAAAGGAAGGTGTCTGAGGCAGGTGCCATGGAGATATTTGTGACACACTGTGGAGAAGTGGGTACCAGTGTTGGCGTGGCCAGTCTGGAGCAATTAATCATTCTTGGTTTGTCCTGTTTGACTTTTAGCAGAACTTTGGGGAGCAGAGGCAGAGGGGAAAGGCGTAGACAGATAGGTTTTTCCAGCTGAAGGACAGAGCATCCACTTTCCAGTCTTTGTGGGGAGTCCTTGTGCAAAACATGTCCAACTGGTAGTTCTGGGGGGAGGCAAATAGATATATGTCTGGGCTCCCCCCATTTGCTTGTCAGCATGTTGAAAATCCTTGTTTCCAGTTTCCACTCATGTGGGTCCATGAGATTTCTGCTTATTCCGTCTGCCAGTGTATTCAATTTTCCTGGGAGGAATTGAGCTTGTAAGGTGCACTTGGTAGCTGAAGGCTGTGTTCCACAATGCCATGGCTAGTCTGCAGAGGGGGTAGGAATGTGTACCCCCCTGCTTGTTTATGTACCACATAACCATGGTGTGGTCAGTCTTATGGTAGTTGTCCTAAAGAATGTAGTCCTTGAAGGCTGTCAGAGCATTCTGTACAAGTAATGCAATTATTAACTTTTACTGACATCGGTAAGGAGCAAGAAAAAGTTTCTCCAACAGGGTACTTAGCTTTAAGTTGAAGACTTTGGTTCTGAAACTCAAAAACGAAAATTTCAGGAGTCGGTCCAGTCACTTGTGAACTGCTTCTGCTTCGGGCACCGCACAGCAAGAAAGACTGATGTAATGGCATCGGCTGCATGTTTTATACCCCTGACGATCTGACGTCATGGAAGAAGGGACAGCAACCGACGCAGGACCCAAGACTTTGTTAATCAGGCCTACTGAGGGCAACCTGCCAGCAGATTACCCAAATATAATGACTGCAACAGTGAAACACGAAGAAAGTACAGTTTTGTACCTACCATAAATGTAGATGTTCGAAGATCCACATTGCTGCAGTCCTAACACTTGGGTAGTCCGCTGTCCCAGTCGGCCCGAATACCAAAGTATATGGCTGACGTCGGTCAAGGCGCATTATTCTGACGTCAGGACGTCAGGGTACAAATGCGCATGACCGACATCATATCCTCAGTCTTTTCTTGCCCCAGATGTCAGAAGACCCTAAAAAGATAAGGCCAAAACCAAAAAACACCAAACACTACTGCACCAAATATATATACAATATATACAAATTTACAAAAGTATAACCCCACCCACACAACCACCCCTAAACACAGAGGGGAAGGAGGGAGGGTAAATTGGACTGCAGCAATGTGGATCTTCGAACATCTACATTTATGGTAGGTACAAAACTGTACTATGTTCTTCATACCACATTGCTGCAGTCCTAACACTTGGGTAGAATCCCAAAGCAGAGGTAAGGGAGGCTGGCAAATCATAAAGAAGCAGGAGCTGTCAACATGCCCTGCAAAATAGCTGTGGCAAAACCAGCCCTAGATTTAGAGTAAAGAGGAAGGTGGTAATGCTTAGAGAAAGTATGCACTGAACTCCAAGTAGCTGCCTCCAAAATATCCTTAGTTGCCACCCCCTTTAGAAATGCTGTTGAAGTGGCAGTAGCCCTAGTGGAATGAGGCCTAATCCCAGCTGGAATCTCCTTGCCATGATGGGAATAACAAAATGCAATGCAAAACCCAATCCACTTAGAAACAGTTTGTTTTGACACAGGCTTGCCCTGAGAACTCAAAGCAAAAGAAACAAACAACTGCTGAGATTGCCTAAAATCCTTAGTCCTGCTTAAATAATAACGCAACTGCCTGTGTACATCTAAAGTGTGCAAAATCTTTTCCCCCTTATTTTGGGGATCTGCATAAAAAGTAGGCAAATGAATAGTTTGGTTTAAAGCCACACTAGAAACCACCTTAGGCATAAAGGAAGGATTAGTACGTAATGATACCCTATCCTTATGGAAAATCAAAAAAGGCTCAACCGCCATAAGGGCCTGCAATTCAGACACCCTTCTCGCAGAATTAATGGCCAACAAAAAGCAGTCTTCCATGACAAGTATTTCAATTCAGCAGTAGCCAAGAGGCTCAAAAGGTTGTAGAGTAAGTTTCTCCAACACAAAATTGAGATCCCAAGCAGGAGTAGGAGCTCTACGTGGGGGTCTTATATTCTTCGCCTCTAAGAAATTGCTTGAACAAAGGATGAGAAAACAATGGTGGGTCACAATCATAGTGAGCTGAAATTGCTGCAGCATGAATCTTTATGGAAGAGAAAGACAAACCTTTGTCCAATAACTCAGTAAGATATTGAAGAGCCACACTCAAATTAGGCTCAGAAACCTCCAAATTCTTTGCTGCACTCCAAAATAAAAATCTCTTCCATTTTTCTGCGTACACTTTCCTTGTACTAGGTCTTCTGGCTTCCATAATCACATTCAAAACTTGTTGAGGAAGTTGAGACCTGCTATGTTTCAAAACAGAATATGCCAGGCTGTTAGATGAAGAGAGTGAAGCTTGACATTGAGTAGATGACCGTCCCTCTGAGACAATAGGTGTGGAATCAAAGGTAAAGGCCATGGAGGCTTCCTTACCAGACACCTCAGTAATGGGTACCAGTGTTGCCGAGGCCAATTTGGAGCTATTAAAATCATCCTTGGCTTCTCTTGTCTGACCTTTAGGAGTACCTTTGGAAGAAGAGGCAGAGGTGGAAAGGCATACACATGAAGATTTTTCCAACTGAAAGAAAGAGCATCCACCTTCCAAGCTGTGTGATGAAACCTTTTCGTGCAAAACTTTGGCAGCTGGTGGTTTAGTGGAGAAGCGAACAGATCTATGTCTGGAGTTCCCCATGACACTGTCAATTTCCGAAATACATGAAGATCCAGTTTCCACTCGTGGGGATCCATGATTTGCCTGCTTAACACATCTGCTAAGGAGTTCTGTGCTCCCGGCAGAAACCTTGCCTGAAGAGTTAGTTGCAAGCTGAGCGCAGTCTCCCATAAAATCATTGCTTGCCTGCATAGAGGGTAAGAATGTGTTCCCCTTGTTTGTTGATGTACCACATGACAGTTGTGTTGTCTGTTAGAATCAACACCTGCCCTGGAAGAAGTAACTCCTTGAAAGCCATTAATGCAAACTGGACTGCTAACATCTCCTTCATGTTGATATGTAGATGCTGTAGTCTGGCAGGCCACTTGTCTTGTACCCACTTTCCATTCAGATGAGCTCCCCAAGCTATGTCTGAGGCATCTGTCGTTAGAATCTGACTCGCCTCTGGCCGGGTCACAGAGAGTCCCTTGTTTAGGTGACATTCCTGAGCCCACCACAAAAATTCCTTTTGAATGCAAGGTATTATTTGAATGACAGTGTCCAAATCCTGGCAGTGCTGTGTCCATACATTTTGAGATACCATTGCAGCTTCCTCATATGCAGTTTGGCATTGGGAAGCACCAGAATACAAGATGCCATGAACCCTAAGGCTTGAAGGACTGTCCTTGCAGTCAGCCCGGACTGAAGAGATAGTTGATGGAAGTAAAGGGAAAGATTCTTTTGCTTGTCCGGGGTTAAAAGGCCATCTGGGTTGCTGTATTCAGTCTCACACCCAGAAAGCACGTCTTGAGAGGGTACTAGACTGGACTTTATTTCGTTCACAGAATACCCCAGGCATCTTAGCACTGCTATCACATATTCCAAATGCTGTAAAAGGTCTTCCTTTTCTTGAGCCAGAATCAGGCAGTCGTCCAAGTAAGGATAGATTTGTATTCCTTTTAGCCTGAAGTAAGCTATCACTGGAGCCAGAACCTTTGTGAATACTCTGGGCGCAGTAGATAAGCCAAAGGGCAATGCAGAGAACTGATAATGGGAATTCCCAGCTCGAAAACACAGATACTTCCTGCAACTTAGTCTGATAGTTACATGAAGGTAAGCCTCCTTGAGATCTAAAGTTACCATCCAGTGATCTTTGCCCAGCAGAGGTAAAAGCTGTTGTAACGTCAACATTTTGAACTTGGGAATGTCCAGATAAGTGTTGAGGATAGATAAATCCAAAATTGGTCTCCACGTGCTCCCCTTCTTTGGTACTAGGAACAGGCGAGAATAAAATCCTAGGCCTCTTTCTGGCACAGGAACCGGCTGAATGGCCCCTATTTGGAGTAACAGAGAAATTTGCTTGTGAGCCTCTTCTTTGTAGCGGAGGAATGTCTGGCATGCCTTTGAAAGGAGGCAAGGTATGGAAATAAAACCTGTAACCGTGGTGAATGATATCCAATACCCATTTGTCTTGGGTAATTAAACTCCAATTTTCTTTGAAAAGTGCCAGCCTTCCTCCCAAAGGTGCTGCCAGACGAGAAAACACTGGCAGCTGAAAAGGCAGGTCATTGGGTCTGTTTACGAAAGGACTGACCCCTGCCCTCACCAGAAGACTGAGCAGGTGAACTCCCTGTTCTAGGCCTAAAAGAACCTTGAGCTCTGCCCCTACCACGTCTAGACCTACCCCTAGACTGGGAATCATAAGCAGGATATGTCCACCCCTTAAGTAGGCCAATTTCTACTAAACTTCGGAGGCTGAACCTGCAAAAAATCTTTAACAGTCTGCATAGACTTAGCCTTGTCCTCCATTTTCTTTAAAACTGCTTCCACAGGCGAACCAAACAACACGTCAGACTGTAATGGAGCATCCAAAATCCTTGTCTTAACATGCTCAGCTAAATTCTGATCCCTCAGCCAGGCGTGCCTACGAAGAACAGAACCAGTGGCAGCCACCCTCGAAGAGGCCTGTACAGCATCAAAACCGCATTGCAAGGAATGCTTACCCACCTGTTCAGACACATGAACTAAATCCTGCAACTCTTTACACTCAACACCTTCCGCCAGAGCATCTACCTTAGACTTCAATTGTGAAAGGAGATAATTTTGATATTTTAACATGTGGAACTGGCAATTCAAAGCCCTCATGGCTAAAGTGGAAGAAGTATACACCTTCTTTCCCCATCTATCCAAAGCCCTTGCCTCTTTATCAGGAGGAACAGGATTTTTAATAACAGAAGCCTTAACACCTTTAGGCCCCTGAGAAACAGTTTCTGGGTCTGCCCTAGGACTCTTAAAAAGATACTTATGAGCTTCAGGCACCCTGTAATACCTGTCTGGTTTAACTGGGGCAGGAGGCAAAGAATCAGGGTTCAGGGAAGCCTCTGCAAAAACATCTTCCACCACATCCAGAACAGGAGGTATAGCTAAAGGCCTATGCTGGGGTAAAACAAAATTCCCTAAGCCTCTTCCTGGAATCAGAGAAATCTTGACCTTCCCATTTAAAATGCTCCCTCATGGAATGAAGAGTCTCTGAAAAAGAAAAATCCTCAGGAGGAGAAGAGTAGAATCATCCACATCAGAATCAGAATAAGGAGGATACTCCTGCAAGTCTTCAGCCGAAGACTCAGAAGCCTCCGAACACTGCTCAAAACTCTCAAAGCTCAGGTTCCACCCTAGGCCTCTTATCAGGAGGGGGCATAGAACCTCTAATCATAGTAATCAAATCTTCTGCCATTTTAAGCATATGTTTCTTAGGCAAAGAACCTGAAGAACTAGGAGAGACCCCCACTGAAGCTAAACCTGGCCTGCCTCTCAAAGAAGCCTTGGAAACAGAAGGGGAGGGCCTAACCACCTTAGGAAGAGAGGGGAGAACAGCCACCTGAGAAGCCCCTTCAGCCTGGCCTACCTCCTGAGAGGACACATCTTGTAACAGTAAAGTCTCTCCCTGAGACTCCAAAGAAACTTCAGGCAGAACCACCGGCTCCACTGAGCCTTCTAAAGAACCGACGTCCGGGACTGACGGTTCTTCCAACCTAGGCTTTGCTGCTTTGTCCTTGCGCTTTTTGGACGAAGCGGGCGTCGGAGTATCCGACGGCATTTTATAATTACAACGCTTCCCAAAAACTAACCTGGCACAGTCTAACCTTCTCTTTATAGTGCGTTTGTTAAATCTAGCACAAGAGCGACAGCCAACAACGTCGTGCTCAGGCCCTAAACAAGGTATACACAAGGTATGGTAATCCCTATGAGGTATCTGTTTCCCACAAGAAATACAGTTATTCACTTTTTCTGACATCCGGTTAAATACTGAGGCAAGAAAAACCAAAATATTCTAACGGGTACTTAGCCAACTTTGATTCGGTCTGAAACTCCGACTTCAGAAAATTTCAGAACGCCAACCTGCACTCGCAAAACTGCTTCTGCATCGGACCATGCGGCAAAAAAGGCTGAGGATATGACGTCGGTCATGCGCATTTGTACCCTGACGTCCTGACGTCAGAATAATGCGCCTTGACCGACGTCAGCCATATACTTTGGTATTCGGGCCGACTGGGACAGCGGACTACCCAAGTGTTAGGACTGCAGCAATGTGGTATGAAGAACATCATCCTTTGTTCCAGTTTCCACTCGTGTGGCTCCATGAGGTTTCTGCTTAGTCCGTCTGCCAGTGTATTTAGTTTTCCTGGTAGGAAATGAGCTTCTAGATTCACTTGGTAGCTCAAGGCGGTGTTCCACAATGCCATGGCTTAGTCTGCAGAGGGGTAAGAATGTGTACCCCCCTGCTTGTTATGTACCACATGACAGTGGTGTTGTCCGTCTTTACCAATAGTTGTCCTGGAAAAATGTGGTTCTTTAAGGCTGTCAGAGCATTCTGTACAGCTAACATTTCCTTTTGATTTATGTGCAGGTGCATTTGACTTGGGTTCCATTTTCCCTGAATGCACTTCCCTGCCAGGTGAGCCCCCATGCATAGTCTGATGAGTCTGTTAAGGTTTGGGCGGCAGGGGGTAGTGTGAATGGTAGTCCCCTGTTTTGGTGGCAGGCCACTGCCCACCAAAGGAACTCTAGGCGTAGGCAAGATACTATAGGAATCATTGCTTCTAGATCCAGTGAATGTTGACACCATAGGCTTCTGAGATACCATTGTAGTTTCCATGCAGCCTTGCGTATGGAATTAGAAGAATGCAGGAGGCCATGAACCCCAAAGGCTTGCAGTATTTTAGGTTTTGTGGCCACTTGTTTGAAGTAGGTTATCAAATGAATCAATTTCTCTGGCGTGAGGAAAGCCATCTGGGAAGTTGTATTCAAGCTTGCTCCAAGGAATATAATTTGACAGGGTACCAGGTGTGATTTCTTTTCATTTATGGTGTACCCCAGACAAGTCAGCACCCTTTGAACAAAGGCCTGATGATTCAAAAGCATGTCCTGGCTTTCTGCCTGAATTAGACAATCGTCCAGGTATGGGTATACTTGAATATTTCTTTGCCTGCAAAATGCAATGACTGGAGCTAGGCACTTTGTGAATACCCTGGGCGCAGTAGATAAGCCAAAGGGCAGTGCAGAGAACTGATAGTGCATGTAGCCTGCTTTGAAGCATAGGTATCTTCTGCAAGACTCCACAGATAGGGATGTGCAGGTATGCTTCTTTTAAGTCTAGTGTTGAAAACCATGCATCTTTGCCTAGCATAGGAAGCAGCTGGTGAAGAATCAGCATTTTGAATTTTGGAATCACCAGAAAGATGTTTAGAGTAGAAAGGTCCAGGATAGGATGCCATGTATTGCCTTTTCTGGGTACCAGGAAAAGTCTCTAATACAAACCATGTCCATTTTCCTCTTTTGGTACCAACTGAATAGCCCCCATGCTTAAGGGAGAGTACTTGATTTTGGGCCTCTGCCTACTGATTTGGGGGTAGATCTGGCCACCCGCTTGGTGTTGGTAAAGTGTGGAAGTGAAATCTATATCCTAGGGACACTACATTTAAAACCCATTAGTCCTGGGTAATGGATTCCCAGTTTTTGGCATGCAGACCAATCTTTCCACCTAAAGTATCATTCAGTTGGGAAGTTCTTGGAAGTTTTAAAAGAAAGTCACTGAGACTGTTTTCCATAAGGGGGAGTCTTACTACTCCCAGATTTGGATGTGGAAACCCCCCACTGCTTAGTCTTGGGTGTCCACTGGGACTGAAACCTGGGGTTTCCTGCTGTGTCTGAGTTTGGCTTGAGAAGACCTGGAAGGGGCTGGAAAGGACCAATTCTCAGAGGGCCAGTGCCTACTAAAATTAGGAGGCTGAACTTGTAACAAATCTTTAACAGTTTGCATAGATTTAGCTTCATCTTCCATCCTTTTAAGAACGTCCTCAGCTTTGCTGCCAAACAGGCGGTCCTGATTTCAGGGAGCATCCAACAGTTTAGCTTTAACATGACCAGGCAAAGATTGCTCCTTAAGCCAAGCATGCCTTCTGAGCACAGACCCAGTAACAGCAGCCCTGCAAGAGGCATCTAATGAATCAAATCCACATTGCAAAGTATGTTTTCCAACCTGTTCAGCATAATGCATCAAATCCTGTAATTCTTTATTTTCAACACAGTTAGGAATCAACATTTTCTGTTTAAGCAATCCAATAACACGTTGTTGATACTTTAACATATGAAACTGGCAGTTTAAAGCCCTAATGGCCAAGGTTGCAGAAGTGTAAACCTTCTTACCCCCATCTATCCAGCTTCCTGGAGTCTCTATCAGAAGGGGTAGGATTTTTAGCAGTAGAAGCCTTAATGCCCTTGGGTCCCTGTGAAATAGTCTGTGGATCCGCAACAGGATTTTTAAAAAGAACTTGTGTGAATCAGGAACCCTGTAATATCAGTCAGGTTTTCTGAGAGCAACAGTAGAGGCCTGCTAATCAGAAGTACCGGGTATCAAAGGCTGTGAAAGTGCCTCACTGAGCACCAGCGAACTGGCGACTGGCTTAGGAAAAGCGTCGTCGGCAGCTTTGGACCTAGGCGGCTTGTCTCAGTCTTTATCTTTGCATTTTTTCGGAATCCCGGTAGTTGGATGGCTAACAGACAACATTTCTGGATAATTAAACAGAGAACTGAAATATTTAGAGGCGAAAATATACAGACGACGGATACTGCGCTGATTAAATAAAGCACAAAACCGACAGCAAGGTACGTCGTGGCCAGGGCCTAGGCAAGGATTACAGTACTAATGAAAATCTTTGTGAGGTATTTGCTTTCCACAAGTAATGCAATTATTAACTTTTACTGACATCGGTAAGGAGCAAGAAAAAGTTTCCCCAACGGAGTACTTGGCTTGAGTTGAAGACTTCGGTTCTGAAACTCTAAAATGAAAATTTCAAGAGTTGGCCAACCGGCACTTGCAAACTGCTTCAGGCACCGCACGCCAAGAAAAACTGATGTAATGGCGTCGGCTGCATGTTTTATACCCCTGATGACCTGATGTCATGGAAGAAGTGACAGCAACCGATGCAGGACCCAAGACTTTGTTAATCAGGCCAACTGAGGGCTACTACAAGCAGATAACCCAAATGTAATGACTGCAACAGTGAAACACAAAGAACATGGGGCTTGAAAGCTATCAAGGTGTACTGCACAGCCATCATCTCTTTTTGACTGATGTGCAGAGGGATTTGCTGTGGGCTCCACTGCACTTGCCGTCCAGATGTGCACCCCAAGCATAGTCCGATGCATCTGTGGTGAGGATCTGGGCGGGGCAGTCCCTTGTTAAGGGAGCATGCTGTTGCCCACCAAAGAAAATCTTTTCTGAAGCAAGGAATTATAGGTAGACGAGTTTCCAGGTCTTGACACCAAAGGCTCTTTAGGTACCACTGAAGTTTCCTCATATGCAATCTGGCATATGGAATGAGTAGTATGCAAGATGCCATGAACCCCAGAGCTTGCAGGATCTTCCTTGCAGATAGCTGGGACCTGGTGACTAGCTGAGAGAAGTAGGTTGTCAGGAAAATTTCTCTGGTGTAATGCATGTCATCTGGGATGCTGTGTCCATACTTGCTCCCAAGGAAGATTATCCTTTAGGTCGGCACCTGCTTGGATTTCTTTTTGTTGACTGTGAACCCTAGAGAGGTTAGGAGTGTCTTTACAAAGGCCAGGTGCTTGAGCAGCTTTTCCTGGATGTCTGCCTGAATATGGCAGTCATCTAAGTTCAGGTTGGTTGTGTCTTTCGGCTTTTCCCGGTTAGGGGTTGCCACAGCGGAACTCCAGTCCTCTAATGATTGGCAGTAGATTTTTACATGCAGAGTTGCCAGCTCTGACGCACAACCTTCAACGAAGGTACTCCCATTCACGCATGTCTCCACGCAGAAGATGCTCTAGCTGAGAATCGAACCGGACAGTGTCTTACTGTGAGGCAACAAGGCTATCGCAGCACCACCACCGCAGTCTGAATATTTCTTTGTCTGCAAAAGGCAATGGCCGGAGCCTGACATTTTGTGAAAACTGTGGAAGCAGTACATAAGCCAAAGGGAAGCGCAGAGAACTGAAAGTGTTGAGATCCTGCCCTGAAGCTGAGATATTTCCTACAGGATTCCCTGATAGGAATGTGGAGGTAGGCCTCTTTTATATCTAGGGTAGCTAGTCAAGTGTCCTTGGAGAGCATGGGTAGCAGCTGCTGGAGGGTGAGCATTTTGATTTTTGGGATCACCAGGAAGGTTTTTAGAATAGATACAGGATGGGGCGCCAGGTGCCTTCTTTTCTGAGTACCAGAAATAGTCTGGAGTAGAAACATTGGCCTATCTGTTCTGCAGGAACGTGCTCTACTGGCCTCATAGAGAGCAGGGAAAGGATTTGCTTTTGAGCCTCTGCCCACTGATTTGGTGGTAGATCTGGGAACCCTTTTGGGGTTGGAAGGGTGTGGAAGGAAAATTTGTATCCATGAGACACAAATGTTCAGAACCCAGTGGTCCTTGGTAATGCTGGCCCAGTTGCTTGAGTGAAAGGAGAGTTTTCCTCCTAGAAGTAAGTGAAGGTGGGCAGAGGGAGGGGGTGGAGGAGCAGAGTCATTGCGAGTTCTTACCATAAGGGGATGGCTTAGAACTCAACTGGTTTTGAAGTGGAGGTAGTCCACTGCTTAGATCTCCGCATTCCCTGTGGCTGCTGTCTGGGGTGGGGGGGGTCTGCTTCCACAGGGCCTAGACTGGGCTGGTTTACTGGGAGCAGGAAAGGACCAGTGTTCGGAGGGACAATGCCTGCTGAACCTAGGGGGGCTGAACCTGCAAGAAATCCTTAACTGTTTGCATGGATTTTGCTTTTTCTTCCATCTTTAAGACCTGAACGTCTACCTTAGTGCCAAACAAGTTATCTTTGTGCAAGGGGGCATCCAACAATTTAGATGTGACATGGTCTGGCATGGGCTGTTCCTTAAGCCATGCATGCCTTCTAATGACAAATCCAGTGACTGCTGCCCTGCAAGAAGCTTCTAGAGCATCAAAACCACAGTGCATTCTGCAAGTCAAGTAACTAAACATACCTTGCACTGTGGTAAATCTTATACTCTGCTCAAGCAGGAAAGGAAGCCATTTTTTGTTTAAGGAGTTCCAAGGTATGTTGCTGAGATTTCAGCATATGGAGCTGACAATTTAGTGCCCTGATAGCAAAAGTAGCTGAGGTGTACACGTTTTCACCCCAGGGGACAAATCTCTTCCTTTTGGAGGGGCTAAGCTTGGCTTCCTCTGATCAGCATGTTGAGGTCTTCCGCCATTTTAAGCATTTGAGATGGAGGCAAGGTAGCAGGCACCTGAGAGTGGGTCGGTTCCTTGGGTGTGGTTCGTACATTGGGCCTAAGAAAGTCGGTAGTTTTTGAAGGACTTCCTCAGAAACTGATGCCTGCTCAGCGGCTCCGGACCCATCCAAAGTAGAGATGGCCGCAGGATCCTTACTTGAAGAGTTTTGCAGCATACCAGACTCCAAAAGGGTCTCAGTAGCGGCCTGCGAATCAAAAGAAGTGGGCATCAGGGGCTGCGAAAGCACCTCACTGAGTAACTAAGAACTGACGACTAACTTAATGGAAGCATCGTCCGTAGGTTGGGACCTGTGCGGTCTGTCCCTGTCTTTATCTTTATGTTTTTGTTTTTTCGTAAGATCTGCTGTCGGATGGCTTACCAAAGCCATATTGGAATTAGAGGACTAAGTGAAAATATCTGGCCACAATAAGGGCCCGACAACGGACAGTTCTGCTGTTGAACAAATTACAGAAGCAGCAAGAGGGGATGTCGTGGTCTGGGCCTAAACAAGTGATGCAGTAAGAGTGGTTGTCTCTGTGTGGTATTTGCTTTCCACAGGAGAGACAATTAACTTTTTCTAACATCGGTTAGTGCAAGAAAAAAGGATCCCCAACGGGGTACTTAGCTTTAGAAGACTTCAACTTTAATTCGCTAGATGAAAACTCAGGTAGCGGCTGATCGGCACTTGAGCGAACTGCTTCTGCTTTGGGCTCCACTGCAGGAAAGACTGATGTAATGGCGTCAGCTGCCTTACTTTATACTACTGACGACCTGATGTCAGTCCTCAAGTGACAGCAACCGATGCAGAAATACTAAGTCTCTGGTATTCGGGCCATCCGAGGGCTACCCTGTTGGGGATAACCCAATGTGATGACTGCAACAGTGAAACATGAAGATCTTTATCTCAAACTGGTGATGAAAATAAAATGAATCAAGACATGAATGCATGTAAAAATAGTGCAAGTTGGAGAAGAGGACTGCAGCAATGATAAAAAGTAAACAGACAACATGGGCAAATATAAGTAAAATACCTGCAAATACAATACATGGAAAAAAACAACTCAAAAGAACAACACTAGAGTGATGTAAGCTGCTTTTACAGGGGGCACATATCAATGCTCAAACTGAAATTGTTTGACACAGACACAACCCTTGCATAGGACCTATGACTTGTTCAAAATACAGTCAAGCTCACTATGACAGTAAACAAAGACCACCAGATTCATAATACCACTGCAACATCAGTACTCCATGAAAACATACCCAAGGCACTACAAAGCGATAAAAGTCCTTTACAGGTCCATAAGGATTTCTTCCCCCAGGGGGAGAATGACCAGTTGCAGGGCTGCTAACTACTACCACCCCCCATCAAAAGTCTTTCATTTGAAAAATTGCTTTTGAGCTCTTAATGCTCACTTGAAATAAAACAGCAGAGTACAGTTACATGTTCCTCAGTAGAAGCCAGCAGACTAAGAATGCTGTTCACTGAAGGATTTTGTATAGGTCCACATATGGAGGAATCTCCTTTCTGATGCACATGCTACCACCCCAAAAGTAGTGATTTGCCAATTTTCTGAAACTTAGCTTTGTATCACAGCATGTGGTACATAATGCCAAACACTTTCCCCATCAAGGAATGTTTCTGTCTTAGTCTTTACCAAGAAAGATAATTTTAAAATATGCATTTCCCATATGCTGATGTTATGAAGTAAAGCCAGCAGACCAACTTAAGTGGAGTCCGTAAAGGAAAAACACAAGCTGCATCTATAGACTTTAATGGGTGCTCCACCACTCATGCATAAAGGTGTCTCATTACAATCTACGGGCACACCATACATTACCCAAAGGTAATGTCACAATAGGAAAAAATTGTTTAGGTCATGATTTAATAGAAAGTTTACAAACCTTTTTATTGAAGAGCAGTCCAAACAGGAAGGAAGGACAAGTGGGAAAATAAGTCATGGAGCTTGACTTATCAAATGCCTCAAAGCAAGGAGAAACATCGGAAAACCCCTTTAATCACCATCCAGACCCAGTTCTGTGGTAAATGCAGCTAAAACCCTGGCTGCAACCCAGATGACTATATTCTGATTAGCAGCTGATCAGCTGCCTTTAAAGCCAGGAGTAGAGAAGTAACGTTTTGTCTGCTTGCCTGGAGGTACTGCTGGGACAAGTTACTCTGTCAAAGTCAAGGGCACATTTTCGCAAAGCAGGTCAACAGTCAAAGAAGATAACATGCAAAGCCATGGCCACTTGACACATGATGGAAGCCCTTTTAGATATGCAAGCAGGCTCATGCATATTTTTTGTGTAGGGGCATACATGTAGCCTCAGCCATATCGCAAATGTCCAGATTTTCACCAATATTTTTTGGGCTTCTCATAAAATGTGTAGTTTTTCTGGCAAATCGAGGATTGAAGCTACTAAGTGATGGACATTTGAGTTTCAGACTTCATATCCTTCCAAAAATGTATGCTAAAGTAAATCCTGTTAATTTAGCAAATTTCTAAGTTCATTATTTTTTTTTGTTTTTGAGACCGTATTAGAAAGCTGCAAAACACAGTATCAAAAGTTTATTACACCAATACTTGCCATCTGTACTTGATTTTGGGTCTTTGTCCCTCCATTACTTTTGGCTTTGTCCATAATTCTTGCATTAAAAGGTTCAGTGGTATGTCACCCAATGTGATGCAGATGCTCACATCATCACCAGTGCATGGGTTAAGGAACTGTAGAAACACTCCTTGTGGCAGTCTGGGTGATGGTTGTGCCTTATCAGAGCTTGCCTAGCAAGTGAACAAAAAAGCTCCAGTGGCTCCTGCCCAGAAGGGAATGAATAGCACACCAAAAAATGAGGTGCCATGATGCTTTATGCTGCAATCACTCCTAAGATAATATTTCTGAAGCTTAACTTCCATCAATAAAATTTACTGAAATGCAAAGCACAGCACCAGATACCATACATTTTATTTATACCAATCATTAGCAGCTTTTCAACATCCGAGACTATGCGATATACTATTATACAGGCACATCAAAAAGTAAGTACCATATCAACATACTCATTCCATTTTTTAATGGAGAGATGACTTCCATATTCTCCCTAGGAACTCTCAGTGCATTTGTGTCAATGTAGTAAGTAGGTCCACCTTGCTTTCCTTTATCACCATCAATTTCCATGGGTGTGCTCCCATCATCCCGGTCCACTACAACTCCAATAGCTGTGGGGAAATCTGCCTGAAGAAAAAAAAAAAAAAAAAACAGGTTTGTCTTTTGTAATTACTGCCATACAGCAAATGCTCAGCTTATATTCCCTGCAGAGCTCCAAAATATTAAAGTAATGCACTTTGAAAAGACGGTCAACTTTTAATACTGCTGTTTAATGAGAAAACAGCCTAAATGCCAAAGCAGTCCTGCAGTCTTAAAATATACATTTCGGACTTTAATAACTACATAGAATACTTGATTTGTTAAAAGGTAAGCTGTATATTCACTAGAATAACAGATTTATCTGGTTTCTATCTGGACACAAACTGGTTGGTTTGGCACCCTTTTCCTCACCAACTTCACTCCTCACAAGCTTTTGCTCCACCCCTGTCTCAAACCCCTGCAACAAGGAGATATTCCTTGTACTCCCATTTGGAGTAAATAGCTATATTCTTACTTACAACAAAATCATTTAAAGGTCACAAAGAGCAGCGCAAGACGCATATTTGTTAGGAACCCTGGGAATAGACTTCTCAGGGAATCCTACAAGACCTTGTGGAAAATTCAGGGTGAAAAAAGGAGGATGGGTTGCTGCAGTGTCTGGACAAACCAGATAAATCATTCTTCCAAGGACAAACTTCATTAATCTGGTCATGCCCAGACCATGAAAAAGTTGGACAGAATCCCAAGCTAACCGTGGACAGCCTATACCAGAAAGCTTTGAGAAGAGTGGATCCAAAGGAAGCACGGGCCACTACTATGTCCTGCAAGTCTAAATTTTGCAGAAAGGCAGCTGATGTAGTCTGGGCCCTGACACAGTGAACATTACTTTTTTTTTGTAGTCAGTCAAAAAACTTCCCTTTAGAAGTGTAGCAAAAGAAATGCACTTGCATAACCATTTGGAAAGAATGTTTGACACTTTTGCACTTTGTTAACAGAGGAAATGTGACACAAACATTTCATTCTTTTTGAAGTCATTGTTAAGGTGCAGACAGGACTTGATGTTGCCTGTGAAAATCCAACAGTGCAGCTGATAAATCTCCTTTAATCACATTTAATGGAAAAATACTGGCAGGTATATGAACGGATTAAAAATGGTGTGGGCTGCCACTTTTTGTATGAAGGATGGATTAAGTTGAGTGTGTCACTCAGTCTGAAGAAAAAATACGGGTATTCTGGTGATAAGACCTGAAGTTATTAATAGGAAGGAAATATGGGGACCAATCATGGGCAGGAATGTTTCATGTGGCCTGTCAAGTGTGAGGATAGATAATGAAGAAATCACATTTTTCTTTATACATGGAAGTCTTAACATCTTCTATCCATCTCCATTGATTCAGTCATTTATATAAAAAAATGTTTAGTGCTGGTGTACAATATTTGCAAACAAAAAGTTATTACTGTAGCATACCAAATTTATCATGTCAATATGAGTTTGTATTGTAACAAGTGTCTTGTAATAATTTGTAGTGACATATAACATTTGTAGGATTTTTTTTTTTTGATGCAACGTCTATGCTAAAAAAAGGGTACTCTGCGGGTACAATCAGACTTTCCTGTTAACAAATAATAGTGTGTTCAATGAAGCAGCTAAGAGATCACAACTGGGTCTGACACACCTCTGGAATATGTTCAGTGCTAGCTTTTTGTTCAGAGGCCCATTTGT
The DNA here is from genome assembly GCF_019279795.1 of Protopterus annectens. Classification (NCBI taxonomy): domain Eukaryota; kingdom Metazoa; phylum Chordata; order Ceratodontiformes; family Protopteridae; genus Protopterus; species Protopterus annectens. The sequence goes on along the minus strand of NC_056734.1, from coordinate 569,760,486 downwards.
ATGGCAGCAGTATTTGTCTGCTCAGCCTAACCGCAATCAAGTTATTTTCCCCAGTATACGCGTTGCTGAGAAAGGTTGTGTGATATTGAGACAATCCTACAATCTAAAATTCTGACCAAAAGAAACTTGTCCCGTTACCTCATAGCTGTCACCACCCACTTACCATGTCATCAACAACCCTACTCCTAGATTCAATTTACTTTATGCAGCCCTATTTTCATTCCCTCTGGTGAACACAGTTAATATTCAGTTCCTGTCAAAGCGTTCAGCACCATATCACTAGGAAACACAGTTATTACAATTTTGTGTTGGGGGTGGTTAGGCAAGATTTTCAGTATTGACTTTTTATGAACTAGTCAAAAAGCATCTTAACTCTGCAGGTCTTTATTCTGCATAGCGCAACTGCGAGCAGTAGATTCAAAGCAGTATAGTTTAGTGAATTCATACTAAATCTTAGCAGTCTACTGACATTCTCTTTACTCCATAATAAACCAATCTCATAATTATGTATAACTATCACATGTTGCCATACTGTAAAGCCCCTTTTGTGACTAAGTTTTGTCCTTCATTGTTTAAAATGAATCTATTGTTTGCATCACTATTTTTTTTAACAGCCAATAAGGAAACCATTACATCTGGCTAGTATTCAGAGATCAAAAAACAAAATGACTGCTACTACTGTTAGAAACTTGCATCATTCTGAGGTTTTCTATAGATGAAGTGGCAGTCATACACATCAAAGCACTTAGCTAGCATTCAGAAATCTGCACAAAATAAAATATGAAATTAGCTTAAATATAAACCCCTATGTCACTAGATGGGTTGCAAACTGGCTCAAGGACAGAACCCACATGGTTAGAATTGCTGGAGCCATGTCAGACTCCAAACCAGTTACAAGTGGCGTCCCACAAGGCTCAGTCCTGGGACCTCTCTTGTTCGGTATATATTTCTCGGAGGTACAGGCCAACACGGAAGGACTGTGGCTGACCAAGTTCGCAGATGACTGCAAACTGGGCGCCATAATCAACTCTCCAGCCGACACAAGCATCCTCCAAAAGGGCCTCATAGAAATAGACAACTGGTGCCAGAGCCATGGCCTCAAGCAAAACGCCAAAAAGTGTATAGTCATCCCCTTTGGCAAAAACAAAGTGCCCACAAATTACCACATAGGTGGTAATCCATTAAGTACAGAAAAAGTCATTAGGGACCTGGGGACCCAAGTTGATAGCAATCTCTCATTTGACAACCACGTGGCCAAAGTGGTTAGAAAAACATTTTATATAGCCCACCTAATCATGAAGGGATTCACATCTAGATCAGGGGAGGTCATCATGCCTCTTTACTCATCCCTCATCAGGCCGATAATGGAGTACAATGCCCCTTTAGGGATGTATTTTACCAGACACCTGCAGCAACTGGAAAGACCCCAAAAGTACCTCACCAAGAGGATCAAAGGGCTCAAACAGATGCCATATGCTGCCCGGTTAAAGAAACTCCAGCTTTACTCAGTGGCATACCGCCTGCTCAGAGGCGATCTGTGCCTGACGTATAAAGCCATGTCCAACCCGGAATTAATGTTCATGCTGCACCTCAGAAAATCCAAATCCCATCGAGCTACACGCTCGAGAGACTTGAACCTCAGCACTGAAATAAATAGGACATGCTGGAGGGATAGATTCATAACCCAGAGGCTCCCTTCACTATGGAATAAAATCCCAGTCCAGGTTAGGCTGAGTCCCACATTGACTCTCTTCAAGAGGAATCTTGATGAGTGGATGGGAGATCGTAGGTTTACCCCGGCTATCACTTCTGTGTCAGTTAGACAGAGGCACAGTATACTAACCTCAAAAAAAGGCATAGCAAAATTAATTTAAAATGGGTGGCGAAAGCCAAGCACACTCTGGCTAGGCTTATAAATGCCCTAGGGCAGATAGCCTAGTATGAACCTATGAACCTAAATTAACAGAAAACTGTTTGGTAACATTTCAGCTTTGGATTGCTCATCCATTTTCCTGCAAGGTAGAAGCAAGTGAGGTCACAAAATTCCTGAAAGACTACTTTTCTCAAAGGATAAAAAGCACAGGTGAAACTAATGAACGACTCAGTCAGAACTGTTAAGAACTGCAATTTGAGATTCAGTCTAACAAAGACCATTGAAACTTCCACTAAGCACCCCTCCGCCATCCCCAACAGCCAAAGCTGGGACATGCTCAGAAAGGCAGACTGAAAACGTAAACAAACACCAAAATCAAAACAAAAAATCTCTGGGACTGTCCTCTCTCCCCTTCAATGCCCATTCCCGCACCCTGATGGCTCATCTGCAAAGACAGCATAATCATGTTTCACCTTCTTTATGAGAACATGCCAAACCACTGCCAGGGAGGAGTACCCTGGGGAAGCAGTCTGGAATGCCCACAATATTAAGGGGACTGTTCTTACCTCCAGTACTCAGATATGCAATCCAGTCTCTCGTGTCTATGTTCTCCACCAAATATGGATATGCCCATCATCACCGTGGCAGTAGGGATAGGGACAAGTAAAGGACATACTCTGAGAAATTGTGAATTGTTATCCACCTCAAAAAAAGTTCCTCAATGCTTTGGAACGTCTGACTATGTATGATGGGTTAAATGTGTGTTCACTCCAGAATGGACATTTAAAACTGGCAAAGGGGACATTTTGGATACACATGGCCATGAGGTCGAAAACAATCAGGACCGTAGCAGCTGTATAGTTTAGGTTCTAGTAGAGACTGGTTACCTCATTCACAACAGTGTCAATCCTATGTGTGGGTAATACTGCTTTCAGATTGACAGTGCCCAGCTGGCTCCAATAAAAACTATAGTTTGGGTTTAGTGGAGATTTCTGCAGGTAGACCATAATCTCCAGGGATGGGCACAGCTGAAGTAAGTACTATCTTGCCAAAAGTGACTCTACAATGACAGCTGCAATGTCATCAAGGTAAGGGAAAATCCTAACTGCTTGAAGTAGCACGAGAACTGCGACTGGTGCCATGCATCTGCCAAACACATGGAGGGCAGCAGAAATCCAAAGGGCAGGGCTCAGAACAGATGACTGCCTCTCAATTTCTTGATTCTTTTGCTATCTGCATGTGTAGATAAACATCTTTGATATCCAAAAAGAGCACATCTCATTAACTGTACAGTGGTCACCCGAAATGACTCCTGCTTCATGTATTTGTTTACTTGACTTAAGCAAAGAATGGGCCTGAGGTCCAGGCTCTCTTTTTGAGAACCAGAAAGAAACTGAAGTGGAACCTGGACCCTCTCTGGTCTGGAGGGACTCTTGGATGGCTCTTTTGCAGAAGTGCTTTCACATCCTGGAGGACTGCTCTACTTTGGATGATAAAAGGACAGACTTTTGGGCAGTTGCAAAAAGGGAATGGAATAACTTCTGAATTTGTATTTCCCTTATCCACCTGTCCTGCATTGTGGCCAGCCAAGCAGGGTGTAGAGAGCATCTGAATACCTCCACAGCAAGACAACTGGGCAACCTTTCAGGACTCACACTGCCAGAGTCCTCAAAAAGGACCCCCTATATCCCTGGTGATTTGGAACTACTGTGCCCTCAAGGCAGCAGCTAAACTGGAAGCCCCTTCTCCCCTGGTGACCCATGTCATACTGCTGAAGATTCTGTGGATGCTGGAATTGCCAAAACCATAAGCACTTGGCACTCTTCTGGTTTGGTTTTGGAAGGACCCCTGACGTGCTGAGAACGTCACCCCAACATCAGTAAGAGTTTTGCCCTCCTGCTCACCCACAACACACCACACACAGCACAGCACACACAGCACAACACACGTCCTAATCAAGAAGGAGGCATCAAAAGGGGAACTGATGAATGTTGCCTTCAAATGGTCTGAAAAATCAGTCGGGCAAAGCCAGATCTGACACCTAGTAGCTAGGCCTGATCTACAGCTCTGATTGCACCATCTGTAGCTCTATGAAAAGTACAGTTTTGTACACTTACCATAAATGTAGAGGTTAGAGTGTATTCACTGTTGCAGTCATCACACTTGGGTTATCTGCCTGCAGGTAGCCCTCAGTCGGTCCGAATACCAGAGACTTAGCATTTCCGCATAGTTTGTTGTCAATCCAGGACTGATGTCAGGTCATCAGGGGTATAACAACAGGCAGCAGACACCATTACATCAATTTTTCTTGCCCCAAATGTCAGGAGCCCCACAAAAAAGGGAGCCAAGATAATGGTAGGAAAGAACACCACCAGTACAAAGTAAATACCAATAGCCCTGTACGGGGTGAGCAATACACAACAGAGGGGGAGAGAGAGAGAGAGAGAACAAAGTTAAGGTCCCAAGCAGGGTTGGTTGCTCTCCTTGGTGGCCTTAAGTTGTTTGCCCGTCTCAGGAACTGTTTGATAAGAGGGTGAGAGAAGAGAGGCAGCTCAATTTTGTAATGAGCCGAAATGGCAGAGGCATGGATCTTAATGGAGAAGGATAGGCCTCTGTGGAGTAAGATCTGCTAAGTAATCCAGGATTAGAGGCAGGGAGGGCAGAGTTGTGTCCTCTCCTTTAGATTCAATCCAGAAGCAGTACCTTTTCCACTTATCAGCACATATTTCCTTCTACTGGGTCTTTTGTTCTCAAGCATGATGTCCAGCACCTGCTTGCTTAGGCTGGTTACGGGGGGAGATTTCAAGGAATAAGCCAAGCTGCAAGATTTAGGGTTTGCAGTCGCGGATGCAAGATCGGTCTCCCCTGCTGAGAGATCAGGGTTGGATTCTGGTGCAAGTGCCAGGGTGGCACCAGTGACAGGCTGCGCAGGAGTGGGTACCAGTGCTGGTGTGGCCAGTCTGTGGCAATCAGAATTTTCCTTTGTCTGTCCTGTCTTATCTTGAGCAATACTCTTGGAAGAAGGGGCACAGAAAAGGCATAGATTGAGAGGTTTACCCACTGGAAGGATAGAGCATCCACTTTCCAGGCCCTGCTGTGAGGTGCCCTGGTGCAGAATTTGCTGAGCTTGTGATTGCAGGGGAAGGCTAAGGGATCCACCTCTGGGGTCCCCCATTTCTGAAATCGGAAGTTTGAAGGTGCTGGGCTCTAACTGCCACTCATGTGGGTCTTGGAGATTTCTGCTCAAGTCATCTGCCAGCAAGTTTTGCTTGCCTGGCAGGAATTGAGCTTGCAGGTCAACCTGCATGTCTAAGGCCGTGTTTCACAGGTCCATGGCTAACCTGCACAGTGGGTAAGAGTGGGTTCCCCCCTGTTTGTTGATGTACCACATCACTGTGGTGCTGTCGGTTTTCATTAGCAAGTGTCCTGGGGAGAGTAGGGATCTGAAAGCCGTCAGAGCATGCTGCACAGCTAGCATCTCTTTTTGGTTGATGTGCAGATGAATTTGACTTGGGCTCCAGTAGCCCCGAATGCACTTGCTGTCCACGTGTGCCCCCCAGGCATAGTCTGATACTTCTGTGGTTAGTGTTTAAATGGCATGGGATTGAGTAAGGGCAGTCCTTTGTTGTGGTTGCATGCTGTCCACCAAAGAAGCTCTGTCCTTGGGGTATGACAGGAATGACCGTTTCCAGGTCCTAAGAATGTTGGCACAAAAAGACTTAAGTAATACTGAAGTTTCCTCATATGCAGTCTGGCATATGGAATTAATAGGCTGCATGAGGCCATGAATCCTAGGGCCTGCAGGATTTTCCTTGCAGATAGCTGGGTTCAGGTGGCCATTAGAGTAAAATAGTCTGTCAGATAAACTTTTTTTTTTTTCTGGAGTGAAGTATGCCATCTGGGATGCTCTGTCCAAGCTTGCTCCCAGGAATACAATCTTTTGACTAGGGGACTAGTTATGATTTCTTTTCGTTGATGGTGTACCCCAGTGAGGTTGGGAGGTTTTTTACAAATGTCAGGTGCTGCAACAGCAGCTCCTATCTGCCTGAATCAGGCAGTCATCAAAGTAAGGGTAAATATGAATATTTCTCTGTCTGCAGTAAGCAATGGCTGGGGCCAGGCGTTTTGTGAATACACTGGGAGCAGTGGATAAGCCAAAGGGAAGTGCAGAGAACGGATAATGCATAGATCCTACCCTGGAGCGTAGGTATTTCCTGCATGACTCCCTTATAGGGATATGCAGATAGGCTTCTTTTATGTCTAGGGTGGCTAACCAGGCATCTTTGGCTAGCATAGGTAGAAGCTACTGCAGGGTGAGCATTTTGAATTTTGGCACCACCAGGAAGGTGTTGAGAACTGAAAGATCTAGGATTGGGCGCAAAGTGCTCTCCTTTCTCGGTACCAGGAAAAGTCTGGAATAGAATCCTTGACCTATCTGTTCCACAGGAACAGGATGAATTGCCTTTATAGATAGCAGGGACTGAACTTGGGTTTTATGCCTCTGCCAATTGGTTGGGAGGGAGGTCTGGAAACCCTGTTGGGGTTGGCAGTGAATGGAAGTAGAATTTGTACCCCTCTGATACAATGTTGAGGACCCATCGGTCTTTGGTGATAGAAATCCAGTTTTCTGCGTGAAGGGCAAGTTTCCTCCTAGGGGCACAAGCATTTTGGCAGAGGTGGGGAGTGCAGTAGAAAAGTCATTGGGAATTCTTTCCGTAAGGGTGTGGCTTGGCATTCTCTGCTTTAGAGGCAGAGGCACTCCATTGCTTAGATCTCTGCATACCCTGAGACTGTAGTCTGGGGGGGTCTATTTCCTCTGGGTCTAGTTTGAGATGGCCTTGAGGGGGCTGGAATGGACCAATATTTCGATGGGCAATGCCTACGGAATCTAGCAGGCTGTACTTGCAAAAATTATTTGACTGTCTGCATAGATTTAGCTTTTTCTTCCATCTTTTTAATAGGTTCATAGGTTCGTACTAGGCTATCTGCCCTAGGGCATTTATAAGCCTAGCCAGAGTGTGTGTGGCTTTCACCACCCCTTATGATGAGAATACTGCACCCTTTTAGGGTTTAGTTTACTGTGCCTCTGTCTAGTAGTGACACAGAGATGACCCCCCGGGGTAAACCTACGATCTCCCATCCACTCGTCGAGATTTCTCTTGAATAGAGTCAGTGAGGGGCTCTGCCTAACATGGACTGGGATTCTGTTCCAGAGTGTAGGGAGTCTCTGGGTTATGAATCTGTCCCTCCAGCACGTCCTATTTATTTCTGTGTTGAGGTTTAAGTCTCTTGTTCTCGTGGCTCTGATGGATTTGGATTTTCTGAGGTGGAGCATGTCCATTAATTCCGGATTGGACATGGCCTTGTACGTCAGGCACAGATCACCTCTGAGTAGGCGGTATGCGACTGAATAGAGCTGGAGTTTTTTCAGTCGGGCAGCATATGACATATGTTTAAGACCCTTTATCCTCTTGGTGAGGAACTTTTGGGGTCTTTCCAACTGCTGCAGGTGTCGGGTGAGATGCATCCCAAATGGGGCATTGTACTCAATCATTGGCCTGATAAGAGAAGAGTACAGGGGCACAATGACCTCTCTTGATCTAGATGTGAAACCCTTCATGATAAGGTGGGCAATATAGAAGGTCTTCCTAACCACTTTGGCAATGTGAGTGTCAAATGAGAGGTTACTGTCAACCTGGGTCCCCAGGTCGCCGATTACCTCTTCCGTACTTAATGGATTACCACCTATGTGGTAATTTGTCGGTACCTTGTTTTTCCCCAAAGTGTATGACTACACATTTTTTGGCGTTCAGCTTAAGGCCATGGCTCTGGCACCAATTATCCGTTTCTATGAGGCCTCTCTGAAGGATGTTTGTGTCCGCTGGAGTATCAATTATGGCGCCCAGTTTGCAGTCATCTGCGAACTTTGTCAGCCACAATCCTCCTAGGTTTGCCTGTACCTCGGAAAAATAAATGCCGAACAAGAGGGGTCCCAGGACTGAGCCCTGTGGGACACCGCTTGTGACTGGCTTAGAGTCTGACATAGCTCCAGCAACTCTGACCCTGTGGGTTCTGTCCTTGAGCCAGTTTGCAACCCATCTTGTGACATATGGGTTTACATTTAAGCTGGTGAGTTTGTCTATGATGCCCGAGTGGGGTATGTGTCAAAGGCTTTTGCAAGGTCAAGGTAGGCTGTGTGAACTGCCTTACCCTCATCAATGGCCTTAGTGACTGTTTCAAAAAAGTCGATCAAGTTCAAAAGGCAGGATCTGCCCTTGACAAAGCCAAATTGGGTAGGATCCAATGTCTGTAGGTTCCCAATGTCTTTGTTTATGAGTTCCATAATGATCCTCTCCATAGCTTTGCAGACCAGGCTCGTCAAGCTTATGGGGCAGTAATTTCCAGGGTCCGTAGAAGCACCGCCTTTGTGAAGTGGGACCACTGTTGCCGTACGCCACTCTTTGGGTACGTATCCTGTAGTAAGGCTAAGATTAAACAGCAGCCTTATGTGTGGGTTTAGTTCCTCTTGGAGTTCATGTAGCACACAGCCCGGGACACCATCCGGTCCCATTGATGCTGTGTTTTTAGCTTTAGAGAGGGCGGCTCTCACCTGGGCATCTGAGATGTTAGGGAGGCTACACTCTGCTGGGATAGTTATTTCTCCTTTTGGGGGTGAGGGGGAGGAGAAATTTGCACTGAACCTGTCTGCCAGAATGTTGGCAATGTCAGTAGGTTCAGTGTATTTTGTGTCATTTTGGACTAACTCTGAGCATAACTGCGAGTTTCCACCCAGGTTTCTAACATAGCTAAAGGCGGCCTTGTGATTGTCTTTTGTGTCTTTTGCGATTTTTCTCTCAAAGTTGGCCTTGGATGATTTTATGAGTGATCGTAGTTTTTTGCTAGTACTGATCAGAGATGCCTTCCCTTTTAGGGATTTTGCTCTGTCATGTAGTAGCTTCCTCCTCCTGTTGTAAAGTTTGTTTATGGCTGGGGTCCACCAGACCGGGCGCCTGCCTTTGGTGGAATGGGTCTTGGTTTTATTTGGGATTGCATGATCTTCTTTTGCTTTGGTGCCAAACAGATTGTCCTTGTTCAAAGGAGTGTCTAGTAACTTTGATTCGACAGTGTCTGGCAAGGTCTGCTCCTTAAGCCAGACATGCCCTCTCAGAACAGAACCAGTGACTGCTGCCCTGCAAGATGCTTCTAGGGCATCAAAGCCACACTGCAATGTGTGCTTACTGACTTGGCTTGCATAATGCATAAGCTCTTGCAATTCTTTATTTTCTGCACAGTCTGTAAATGTAGCTATTTTTTTGCTTAAGTTCCATAACATGTTGTTGGTACTTAAGCGTGTGAAACTAACAATTCACAGCCCGAATGGCAAGAGTTGCAGAGGTATATACTTTCTTACCCCGTGTGTCCAAAGCTCTGAAATCCCTGTTCAAAGGGGTGAGATTCTTAGCTGTAGTTGCTTTGATACCTTTAGACCCCTGGGAGACTACCTCTGGGTCAGCAGTAGGATTTTTGAAAAGGAATTTGAGAGAGTCAGGTACTCTGTAGTACCTGTCTGGTTTCCTAGGAGCAAGGGGTAAAGTATCAGGAGTTAAAACTGGATTCCATAAAGACATCATCCACAACATCCAGAACCGGGGGTATTGCTAAAGGCCTATGTTGTGGAAAATCTAGAAATTCTCAGAGTCTCTTTTTGGATTGAGGATAGTCTTGGCATTCCCAATGGAAATGCTCTCAAAGTATGTAGGGTTTCACCAAAAGAAAGTTTCTCTACAGGAGAGGCAGAAGGAATGGATTCCTCTGTATCTGAATCCTCATAAGCAAATAAGGGCATGTCTTCATAATCAGATGTCTCAGAGTCAGACTCTTGGTCTGTTGAGCCTGCTGGGGACTGGTCTCTTTCTCTTAGCAGGGGAAGGCTGGTTTTGGCTTACCCAAATCAGCATAATATGGTCTTCTGCCATTTTAAGCACTTTATGTTGTGGCAAGGGAGCAGGTGCATATGCTTGGGTCTTCGGTTTTTCAGGCGTAGTGCGTACTCTTGGCCTTAGAAACTTGGTAGTTTTAGACGGAACTAAAGACGTGAAAGTAGTCAGTTGCATCAAACACCGGTAATGCGAAGTACTTCCTCAGAAGCCAGTGTCTGCTCAGTGGCTCCGGACCCATCCAAGGTAGAGACATCCACAGGTTCCATATGAATGCGTCTCAGTAGAGGCCTGCGAATCTACTGAAGCAGGCATCAGGGGCTGCAAAAGCACCTCAATGAACACCAGCGGACTGGCGACTAGCTTAATGAAAGCGTCATTGGCAGCTTTGAACTTGTGCGGTCTTTATCCTTACGTTTTTCATAATATCAGTAGTCTGATGGCTTACCGAAGCCATTTCGGAATACGGAGATGGAGAACGAAAGTATTTAGTGAAAAAAAACGCCCCGATGACGGATGGTTCGGGCATTGAACAAGGCACAAAACCGACAGCAAGGTACGTCGTGGTCTGGGCCTAAACAAGTGACATGAAAATCTCTATGTGGTATTTGCTTTCCACAGGCAAGACCATTGTTAACTTTCTCTGACATCAGAGCAAGAAAAAAGGATGCCCAACAGGGTACTTGGCTTTAGAAGACTTCAGGATGATTCAATTCGTAAACGAAAAACTCAGGTAGCAGCCGACCGGCACACTCATGTGAACTGCTTCTGCTACAGGCTCCTTGGCAAGAAAGACCGATATAATGGCGTCGGCTGCCTGATTTTACACCCCTGACAACCTGATGTCAGTCCCGGAGCGACAGCAAACGATGCAGAAATACTACGTCTCTGGTATTTGGGCTGACTGAGGGCTACCTGCAGGCAGATAACCAAAGTGTGATGACTGCAACAGTGAAACATGAAGAACATCAGCCACATAGTGAGAGAAGACATTGTGGCCACTTGGGTTTTGAGATTATCTACACACACTCACTTCCCTAGCCTACCCATCATTCAGGGCTCTCTTACCCAGTCAGTGATGTTCTTGTAGATCAACAGCCACAACCAAGTCGTTTTTAATTCCTTTAAGAACTATGCATTTTGGAGAGCCACAGCAGGTGTAGTCTCCTTGTTAAAAGGTTGAAAGGGGTACAGATGCTAAAGTACAGCTGTGTACACTTAACATAAATGTAAATGATAGAGTGTATTCACTGTTGCAGTCATCACATTTGGGTTATCTGCCTGCAGGTAGCCCTCAGCCGGCCAGACTACCAGAGTCTTGGATTCCTGGGTCGGATGCAGTCTCTTCTTCCATGACGTCAGGTCATCAGGGGTATAAAACATGCAGCCGACGCCATTACACAGTCTTTCTTGCCACGCGGTGGCCGAAGCAGTTCGCAAGTGCCAGTCGGCAGACTCCTGAAATTTTCGTTTTCAAGTTTCAGAACCGAAGTAGTCAAAAAAAGCTCAGTACCCTGTTGGGGACCCTTTTTCTTGCTCTTAACCGATGTCAGTAAAAGTTAACAATTGTATCCAAAAAAACAGCTGTGAGGCAATTAACCAGTTCTCAGTCACAAAATCAAATCCAAAAAGAAAACTGGAAACACTCTTAAAACAACAAATGTTTAATCCAGGTTCACGTTCACAAGTACACGCTTTCAGGAACAGTCTGGAGTAGAAGCCCTGTCCCCTTTGCTTTACTGGAACAGGTTGAATAGCCTTGATACTGAGAAGAGAAAATACTTGCTTTTGAGCCTCTGCCATTGGTTTGGAGGAAGGTCTGGCAACCCGCTTGGGGTTGGCAGTGAGTGGAAGTAGAATCTGTATCCCTGATGTTTAGGACCCATCGGTCCTGGGTAATGGACATCCAGTTTTTTGCATGCAGGGTGAGTTTTCATCCTAGGGGTGCAAGTACTTGGGCATGGGAGGGAAGGATGATAGACAAGTCATTTTGAACTTTTTCCGTAAGGGGGTGGCTTACCACTCCCTATTTTTGAAGGAGCACTCCATTGCTTAGATCTCTGTATACCCTGAGATTGCAATCTTGGTGGTCTGTTACCCCTGGGTTTGGACCGAGAAGGCCTGGGAGGGACTGGAAAGGGCCAGTTTTTAGAAGGTCAATGCCTACTGAATCTAGGTGGCTGTACCGGTCAGAAATCTTTTTAACAGTTTGCATAGATTACCTTTTCCTCCATCTTTTTAAGAACTTCTGCTTTAGTGCCAAACAAACGTTCCTGGTGTAATGGATCATCTAGTAAATTCTGCTTTGACATGGTCTGGCAAGATTTGTTCCTTCAGCCAAGCATGCCTTCACAAAACAGACCAGTGACAGCAGCCCTGCAAGATGCTTCTAAGGCATCATAACCACACTGCAAAGTATGTTTACCAATTTGGTGGTTTGGAGAATGCATCAACTCTGTACAAATCTGGAAGCAACACCATTTTCTATTTAATTAGTTACATAATATGCTGCTGGTACTTAAACATGAGAAACTGGCAATTTAAAGCCCTTATGGCAAGAGTTGCAGAGGTTATATACACCTTCTTACCCCATCTGTCTAAAGCTCTAAAATCCCTGTCCGAAGGGATAGGGTTTTTGGCTGTAGTAGCCTTAATACCCTTAGTTCCCTGTGAAATGGTCACTGGATCCACAGTGGAATTCTTAAAGAGAAATTTGAGAGAGTCAGGTACTTTGTAGTACCCGTCAGGCTTTCTAGGAGCTGGTGGTAAAGTATCAAGTGCAAGACTGGATTCCATGAAGACATTATCTACAATATCCAGGACAGGGGATATAGCTACAGGCCTGTGCTGGGGCAAGTCTAAAAATTCTCAGAGTCTCTTTCTGGATTGTGGGTAGTCCTGGCATTCCCAGCAGAAATGCTCTCTTAAGGTATGCAAGGTTTCACCAAAAGAGAGGTCCTCTGGAGGGGAGGCAGAGGGAATGGAATCCTCTCCATCCGAATCCTCATAGGTAGATAAGGGAATGTCCTGGTAAATCGGAGCGATCAGAGTGGCATGGGAGCTTGAGCATGCATTTTGGTCGTCTGTTTCCTAGGCATAGTGCGAACTGTGGGCCTGAGAAACTTGGTAGTTTTAGTCAGAAAAGAAGTAGACTGTTTAATACGAACATCGGAAGGTCGGAATACACACTCAGAAGTCTGTGCCTGCACAGCGGCTGCAGACCCATCCAAGGTAGAGACATCTGCATGTTCCATAGATGAAAAAGCATCTCGCAGCATACCGGACTCAGAATGGGTCTCAGCAGAGGCTTGCGAATCTGTAGTGGTGGGTATCAGGGGCTGCGAAAGCACCTCACTGAGTACCGGCAGACTGGCGACTAGCTTAACGGAAGAGTCGTCGGCAGTTTTGGATCTATGCGGTCTGTCTTTATCCTTACATTTTTTCAGAAAATAGGTAGTCAGATGGCTTATCGAAGCCATTCTGGAATGCGGAGAACGACAGCGAAAGAATTTAGCGACAAAAATAGCCAGACGACGAATAGTTCGGGCATTAAACAAGGCACAAAACTGACAGGGAGGACCGTCATGGTCAGGGCCTAAACAAGTGACGCAGTAAGAATGAAAATCTCTGTGAGGGCATTTGCTTTCCACAGGAAAGACAACTGTTACCTTTTTCTGACATCGGTTAGAGCAAGAAAAAAGGATCCCAATGGGGTACTTAGCTTTAGAAGACTTCAGGATTGAAACTCTAACAAGAAAATTTCAGGTAGCGGCCGACCAGCATTTGTGAACTGCTTCTGCTTTGGGCTCCCATGTGGCAAGAAAAGCTGAAGTAATGGCGTCGGCTCCACGTTTTATACCCCTGACAACCTGACGTCATGGAAGAGGCGACACCAGACGAAAAAATCCCAAGACTCTGGTATTCGGGCTGACTGAGGGCTACCTGCAGGCAGATAACCCAAGTGTGATTTAAGAAGGGGGGGCAGCTACTGCAGAGCTGTAGGCACCACATGCTGTGGTGTTAAAAGGGTTAGAGATACCTGAATGCATTCACTGGAATGTTGGTTACAATGAATACAAGAAGCTGTGCTAACTAATGCAGTAACAGGTACAAATTATAAGACAAACCCCTAATCTTGTTCTTTAACTCTGACAAAGCAGTATGAAAACTTAAAATTAACAAGGTCAATAAATTTCATAAAAAAAAATGTTTACAGCAGTCTGGGATGCCTCACCTCTTGGCCAGTAATCAAGGAGCCTCAATCCTCACCACTGGCACCTGTGGGGAACATTCATTGGGAGGATAACTGGTACACACACAATCTCCAAAATGCAGCTCTCTGTATCAAGCACAACTTACCTTAAGAGCACACAGGGAACAGTCAAGTTCAGAGGCTTGTTCCTCTCTCTTTCTTCAGATTCCCAGCATAGCTACATAGTGGAGTCCTTAGCCAGGGTTCCAAGCCCAAGTCCTCCAACACTCTCTCTGTCCATCCAATGCTTTGTGTCCCTGCCCAAGTAGCTGACACACACTCTTGAGATTTGATTTACACACACACACACACACACACACTTACTAGCTATGCCCCTTTTGCCCAGACTATAATGTAATTAACACTGCCACCAAAACCCCTCACCAGCTACTTTAAGGCCCTTAAAAGTGTGTGCAATATTAATACCAATACAAATGATAGTTTGACCAAGAGCAAGGCTATTAGGAGTGGCCCACAGTGCCACCAAATATGCAAATACTCTCAAAATTTAAATATCTCTACAAAAATCAGGCACAATGAAAGGTTTAAATATATTTAATAATAAAATAACAATGCAACACTAAGTATCTGTTCATAGTGGTTGAGTTCAAAAACCACAGGAAATACAAAACATTGAAGGACAGAATCAGACAAATAAAAAAAATACCTAAACTAAGCTTCACTATATTACTAACTGAATCTAATAGAATTACACTTTTCCCTACTTACTTAAGAGAGCAAGGTAGATGATGTGGTGAATGGTCCTTCTTACTGTGAGGCCCAAGACAGAATACAGAATGCTCAGTCTCACTAAGACTCTTCTGAAAATATCTTAAAACATTACTTCTGGGACAGCTTGCAGAATGACATCACTTCTGGTCATCTGACTTCTAGTTCCCATGCAAACCCCCATTGCTGAAAGCAGACAGGATTCAGAACCTACCTGTAAAAGTATACACACAAGGACTTTTGCTCAGATCTGTGGCAGGTGCTGGAAGTCCTAAAACAATTTCATACCTCCATGTTTCCAGAGTAGTAATTAATTCACCCCAAAAACAATACAGAAAGCTTCCTGGTCCAGACTGTGCCTCTGGCTGCACTGAAACTTGTAAGAAAGTATCTTTATGGCCTAGCCCGTAAAGTGATTTAATTTCAGATGCATTTTAAAATTAGCTGGATTGAGGTTAACCTTCCAGTTTCTTCTTGAAATATATTACTACAGTGCACGTACATTTCTGTTCTCTCCAGTACGGCACACTGCGGATACATTTAAAACACAAGCACTTCACAAAATACCTTTTCAACACAAACATCTGTAAAAATAAGTTGATATGCACATGACATACAGTTCTAATACATTTGTAACACAAGCATCTTGTATAAATCAGTTTGATATTCACAAATGACATACAATTCACAAAATTCCAGCTAGCTGTGCTGGCAGTACTGATCACACAGTCTACAAAAACAAAAATCACTAATAAAATGCTTCATTAAGAAAGCATTTACAAAGAAGGTTTAGTTATACAAGTCCTACTTGCCTATAACAGTAAATATTTAAAAGCCAAAATGCCACCAAGGCACTGAGGAATATCTGCCAAGGCAATCCAATACTGCTGATCAGCTATCAAAAGCTCAGATTCTCATTCCTGCGACTGCTGAATGGCTGAGCATATTCTGACAGAAAGCCTTCAGCTGTCACAGAACTGTGTTGTGTTCAGGCTTTTTTCCTTCCACAAAGGAAAAAAAAATACCTGATGCCAGGATCAGCTAGAAAGATTGGCTTCAAATTTAAACAAAATATCACTTCAAACCAAAGGCAAGAATAACCAAATCAAAGGGGTTGAAACCCACCTAAAATAAGCACAATCTGGAGGATAGCAGAAGAGTGCTACCATTGATGCAGTTCGGAATTTGAACATCTACTGCTACAGCCAAGCAGGACTTGTGCAACTCTACTATATGTATCACTTCCACTGCCTCAGTGGCATTTTGCGTAGATTCTAAAAGCTTATCCTACCTGGAAGGTGGAAGTATAAGGATCCAAGAGCCCCTGGGGAATAGTCCAAATAAAGCCTGCTATGGACCATGAAAAGAGATCACGTTTGTAGTGTTTTTGTGAAGCTATGAAAAGAGGACCAAGTTGCTGCCCCTAGACTCCACCCATTCCAATATAACAAAGTGGATAAGGCCCTAGTTGAGTGAGACAAACTTGCCTGGAAGAAATCTAACATGATGGGACAGATAGTCTCCTATGTGGGTACTAAGAAAGAATAAATGAATGTTCAGCATTCCTAAAGGGCTTTGTTCCTTCAAGGTAGTATTCAAGTTGCCTGTGTACATCCAAGGTATGCAGAATCTTCTCACTTGTTTCTGGGATCAGAATAGAACACAATAAGATTTATTGCTTGATTAAAGGTAAATTCAGAAACAACTTTAGGTGTGAATGATGACTTCATACATAGCATGAGCCCGTTCTTGTGAAAAATCAGATAGGGTGGACCCCCCATGACAACTTGCAGCTCAAAGACTTGACTTGCAGATGTCAGAGCAAGGAGTAATACAGTCTTCCAGGTATGGGCCATAATTAGAAAAAAAAGCAGGTTCAAAAGGAAGTAAAGTACATTTTTCAAGAACAAAGGAGAGATCTCGGAGAGGAGGTATTTGCTTTCAAAGGGGGTCTCGCTTGCAACATTCCTAACTCTTTGGACACAACAACCAACCAACAAACAAAACAATGGAGAACCACAGGCAGACAAACTGAAATGGTCACAATATGCACTTAGATATGGTTTGACATAGTTTGACATATGCATCCAAGTATCTCGCAAATTTTTCAAAATCACAGGGGTAAAAACCCTTTTGCGACCAGTTATCGGATAAGCACCACCTAGAGAACCTGTTTTACTTGTAAAGGCAAAATTTTCTAGTTGCAGGAGTTCTTGCTTTCTTAAATACCTACTGCACATCATCACAGAACAAGTTCCTAGAAGGAAAGAAAAATCATCCAGGCTGCCAGCTGCAATTGCTCCAAGCTGAGGTGTATCATTTGCCCCGATGCTGTGAGCAGATACAGTTTGTAAGGAAGCTTGTGGCAATTGCCCTTGGCCAACTCTGTTAAAAGGGAGAATCAACAAGGGGGTTATCACAATGTTCTTTGGTAATTCTTTCCAAATCTTTAGAAGTACCTTGGGAACCACTGGAAAGAGTAGATATGCATACAGGAGAAATCCTGACCATAGGAATGCTAGTCTGTCACCAAGTATAGCTCTAAGGATGTTTTTGAACATCATTTTTTTCAGTTGTTGGTTTTGAAAGGAGGCAAACAGATTTACTTGAGGTCCACATCTACATAGAGTGCTGGAAGACCTCTACTACTCGTGAGGATCCATCCAGGATTTGCTTAGCATGTCTGCCACTGTGTTTTCTTCTTGACAGAATGAACATTACCAGAAGAGTCACAGAACACTAGAGGTAAGCTCCTAGGCCATAGATCGTGTACCTCTTTACTTTTTCAAGTACAACATCACAGTAGTGCTGTGGTCATATGAATAGGACCAGTGATCCATAACCGATGAAGACTTTAGGCATGAATTACTGTCAACAACTCTTTTACCTTTATGTACTTTGACGTGTCCCAAGGAACCCACCTGGTCAGACTGGCCTCGAGTCTGGAGAGAAAAAGGGAGTTCTGGATTCAGAGACAGTTTATTCTTCTACTACTGCAGTTCCCATTTCACAAATCCCAGTTTTGGTACCTGGAAATCCAAGGGATGAAGCTGTTGAACTCAACTCCTCCTCAAGTACCATTAAAATTTTCACATATGTAGTCTGGCTAGTGGTATCATGTGGCTTATGGATACCATGAAGCCTAGAATTTTGAAGAACACTTGCTTAGGCAATGTCTAGAAGAGAGAAATACAAAATAAATGCCATAAGTCAACTTTGAAAAAAAATGGCTTTCCTGCCAGAAGACACGTGTGTCTATCTAATTCATTAAGAGGGTGTGAGGAAGACCTTTTGAAGGTTTAGTTTGAAGCCCAGCTGGGAAAGGAGGGAAGCGACCTTTATGAAAGACTCAAGCTCCAGGATACAGAATTTGCATAAACCAGTGGGTCAGCTAATTTAGGAAAAATGTGGATGCCTAGGGTTCCGCACCAGGCAACCACTGGGACTAGATACTCTGTAAACACTACAGGTACAGTAAATAACCCACAGGGTAATGCAGAAAAATTGATAAATGTAAGCCAGACACAGAAAATCAATAACTTCCTGAAAATGAGAGCAACAGAGCCACCATAAAACTATGGTCTGGAAGCAACACTAGGACTAACTGTAAGGTGAGCATTTGAAATTTCAGAACTTTTACAAAGGTGCATAAAGAGGACAAAACTAGGGCAGGTCTCCAGGAGTGGTCCTTTTTTGATACCAAACTTCCTTTGCCTTTGTGTAAGTCGCAGTCACTGGTACTAAGACCCCTGCTTCAACCATGTGATGGAACACTGCAGGAAACGTCTGTCTGGTCTGGTGGGTGTGGAGGAACTGCCTTGAAAGTTTCAGGATTTTTCTATCCACTGTCAAGTGTATTCTCTCCAAATTTTTCTTGGAACCTATTTTTCCTAAGGCCACCTTGAGGCCAGGTTACAGGGGTGAGAAATAGTGAGCCAGAGAAAGAAAATAAAGGATGGGGGGTAGGGGTGCTCTGTTACTTAGCACAGTCATGTCTTTGGGGGGTTGATCCCTCCCGGTTTGGTTTTGAAGAATTATCCTTCTGCCATTTCCTTTTGGATCCCTGACTTTTTGTCTGGCTCGGATCTTATTTTTGTTCCTTGAAGGCAGGCACCTTGTTTAAGGAGAAATTGGATACATCAAACATCCCAGGTACCTCATTACATTAAATTTGCCTCAATTACTGTACTGTTTTGAGAATCTATATAACAGAGGGTCCAAACACAAATTCAGAACTTAAAGGTGCACTCACAGTTTCAGTTTTTGTATCAGAGAAGTTCCAATTACATACACAAGACTGCACTCTTAGTTAATAAAACAGAAAAAGCAGACTGTATATGTGCACATTCAAGCACATCTCTCAAACCATGTATCAAAACCAAAGCCTAATTATGAAAAACATCAGTCATGCAAGAATTTTGCCCTCCAGGAAATGCTACTGCAAAATCATCCAAACTATATGCACACAGTCTTTGCTATATGGGGTTATATTCCACCAAGTGCATAACAGCCGGCCAGCTTCCAAAGCTTCAGGGCACTTGCCATGTGCCCAAACTGACAAGCAGCTAAAGACAAGTTTGAGCGCAAAGCCCTTCAGAGCTTTCATATCAGCGGGGTGGGGGATATGAGCCCTGATAGAATAATGCTAGGAACAAAAATGTCCACACCTAGCATAAAAACCACACCAAAAACAAGGGGGCTGGAGGGAGGAAGCAATGCAGCAGTGATCATTCGGACATCTACTGTCATGGTAAATTCAGTACAGTTGAGTAAGCTATGCTTTTCATATTGATCACTGCAATAGCCTTAGCTATATGGCTAGATTACCACAGCTAACTGTATTTGGAAGGAGAAGGGTCCAGGAGTCCCTGGAGAATGGTTCTAGCAAAACCTGATTTACACACAAGAAATCAAGCTTATACTGCTTTATAAAACAATGTACAGAGAACCCAGCAGCACCTTCTAGAATACAACCCTTTCCAAAGTACCAGAGATGAAAACTAAGGTCATGGTAGAGTCGGCCTTGACCCTGCCTGTAACAGATTTGTCATGGAGTATAACTTGTAAACAACTTTGTGGAAATAGCCTGTTTTGACACAGGTTGTCCCTTCTTACCTTCACAAGAAATGAACAAATGATCCGAAGATCTGAAAGGTTTAGTTCTGTCAGGACAGTACCAGACTTGTTTGTGGACATCCAAGGTACGGAGTATTCTCTCCCCCTTATTTTTAGGTTCAGGAAAGAAAATGGGGAGATAGATAATTTGGCTTAAAGTAAACTCTGATACCACTTTAGGCATAAAAGTCCCTATAGAAAATGAGGCAGGGTTGACTCACCTTAACAGCTGGCAACTCAGATACCCTTCTTGCAGAGGTCAGAGCACAGTAAACAGTAAAACTGTTACTGTTAAAAACCTCAAATCAGCCAGCCTAGCTGGTTCAAATGGAGCAAGTGCTAGCTTCTTTAACAAAATTAAGATCCTAAGGAAAGGCCACCAGTTTTCTTGGAGGCCCCTTATGCAAAACCTCTTTCAAGAACTTTTTAACATGACAATTCCTTGAAAGAGGAGGACCTATGGACAGACATGCTGAAATAGCCAATAAATGAACCCTGACAGAGGAATAAGAATGGCCACAGGATAGTAACTCAAAAACTAGCCCTGAATGGGTGCCGTTTATGTTGCTGGCACCAGCCAGAAAATCTTTTCCATTTGAATTGTACGATTATCTAGCAGCAGGCTTTCCTGCCACCTTTAGTGTCTGCTGCACTTCCACAGAAACAGGAATTAATACCCTATCATCCAGGCAATCAACTGAAGAGGAAAGATGTTGGGGAGCATCAAATACCCCTGCACTTGTTTGAGTAGATCCACTCTGTGAGAAAGCTTGTGATAACTGCCCCTGGCCTTTTCCAAAAGAAGGGAGAACCAAGGTTGCTTGGGCCAGAAGGGAGGAGTCACCACAATGATCATGGGGGATTCCTTCCGAATCTTCAGAATTAACCTGGACTAGTGGAAAGGCATCCAAAGAAAAGAAAAGGCATCTGTCTTCTAGGCCTTCTATCATGGAGTCCAGAACAGAATTTTGCCACTTGTTCCTAAAGTAGACCTCTTTGCCTCCTTTCTGAACTCCCCACAGATGGATCAAATCTTGGAAGACCCCCAATCTAGTTTCCATTTGCTAGGGTCTCCCTAGTCCTGCTCAGCTTGTCTGCCACAAAAAAGTTTTACTCTGACAAAACATAGGATGTCTGTAGAGTGAGACTGTGCTGTGAAGCTATATACCAACCTAACATGGCAACTCTGCAAAGGGGGTATGACCTGGTTCCCCTTTACTTGTTAGTGTACCAAGACAGTGGTATTATCTGTATTCACTTGAAGAGGTCCCAGGGACCAAAGATGGTTCAGAGATTTGAGCGCCTTGATTAGGGCAAGCATCTCCTAGATATTTACATGCTTAAATCGGTCCTTGGTGTCCCACACTTTTATCCCTTCCAAAACTGCTCCCCAAGCAAAGTTCAAAGTATCTGTGGTGACTGACTGTTTTATAGCAATGAATGAGGAGAGACCTCTATTTAAGGATATCTACTGTCCTCCACCAAACAATTTCTCTTCTGGCAAACCCCAGTACTGGGACCTGAAAAGAAAAGGGGGTGATGCTGGGACCGAAGAGATTTCAGATACTACTGTATCTTTCTCATCTGCAGTCTTGCCATGAGACACAAAACCCTGAGGTACTCCATTGCACTGACAAAAGACTGAGTAGAAAATTTTTACAAACAGAGCTAGATAAATATCTATTTTTCCTTGTGGGGGGAAAAAAGTGCTTTTAACTGAGGTATCTAGCTGACGTCCCAGGAACACAATCCTGTGTGAGGGAGTCGAGACTTTTGAATGTTCTCTTGGAATCATAGCTTGTGCAAGTGTTCTCGCCTCCAACAGACAGACTCCTAACATCTTGAAAAAGACTCCGTATTTAAACAATTTGCTTATATTTGCAGATACCCTGTAGCCTGAAATGAGCTATAAATGGAGGTAGGCAATCTGAACACTCTTGGTGCAGTGGATATTCCAAAGGGTAAAGCAGAGAACTGATAAGGTGATCCAGACACAAAAAAAAAAAATGAAATGACTGAAGAGGGATGTGATGAGCATCTCAAGTCCAGTGTTACCAGAAAACTTGAAAGGAAGAAAAGGTAACAGACTGTGAAGTGACATCTTGAATTTGGGCACTGTAACAAGTTTAGGAAACAGACATCCAGAACTGGTCTCCAAGCAAATTCTGTCTTTGACACAAGGAACATCACTGAATAAACCCCCTTCCCCACCTTGAGGAGCTGGTTCTAATCACTCCTTGGGACAGCATGTCAAGAACAGAGGTGGAAACAAGAGAATCTGATCTGCAGGATGAGGAATGACTCCCCACCACAACAAGGAGGAGTTCCCTCCCAATGCCATATGCAATCCTGTTGAATGATTCTCAAAACCCATTTGTCTGAAACAATCTGTTGCCAAAGAGAAAAATGGAGAGTCAGACATTCTGAAAGAGAAAAGGGGGCCAGGGTGGCAAGGGTCAAAAGGCTCCTTTACACAGTCATTGAAACTTATTGGACTACACTTGGTTTGGGAAGTTTGAAACAGTCTGTTTACCTACATTTTCTTTAGACTGCTTACTCTTTTTTGCCAAAACTGTATGTGAAGAAAGAAAAACTCTTGGACAACTTGGAAAAGGCAAGGTTGATAATCGTAGATTACCCTTATCAACCTACCCCTTTCACCACACTTTGATTAACCCTGTAGCAGAAAGGCCAGATACAATCTCTGACAGCTTAAAATCTACTTTTTTTTTAGATCTGTAGGGTACTGAGAATGCAGCCAAGCAAACCTCCTAAAAAAACAGCACCAGTAGCCATAGCCCTTAAGTAGTATCAGAATCATATATAATGCAAGCAATGAGTATTGACCAATGCAATAGAAGAAACCAAGTTACAGTTTTTTTCTTCACAAGAAGAAACAGTATATACAAAGTACAGTTGTGTACACTTACCATAAATATAGATGTTGGAGAGTATTCACTGTTGCAGTCATTACATTT
>NC_056734.1:569720091-569737102 GCF_019279795.1 Protopterus annectens | reverse complement strand
GGGGCCAACGGGAAGAAGTAATCAGGGACCTAGGGACCAAGTTGACAGTAACCTCTCATTTGACACTCACATTGCCAAGGTGGTTAGGAAGACCTTCTATATTGCCCACCTTATCAAAGGATTCACATCTAGATCAAGAGAGGTCATTGTGCCCTATACTTTTCTTATCAGGCCCATAATTGAGTACAATGCCCATTTGGGATGTCCCTTTACCCGACACCTGCAGCAGTTAGAAAGACCCCAAAAGTACCTCACCAAGAGGATAAAGGGTCTCAAACATATGTCATATGCTGCCCAGCTGAAGAAACTCCAGCTCTGTTCAGTGCATACTGCCTACTCAGAGGCGATCTATGCCTGTTTACAAGGCCATGTCCAATCCGAATTAATGGACAGGCTCCACCGCAGAAAATCCAGATGCATCAGAGCCGCGAGAGCGAGACATGTGAACGTCAACGCAGAAAGAAATAGGAGTGCTGGAGGGACAGATTCATAACCCAGAGGCTCCCTACACTCTGGAACATAATCCCAGTCCATGTTAGGCAGAGCCCTCACTGACTCTCTTCAAGAGAAATCTTGAGAGTGGATGGGAGATCGAGGTTTACACGGGGGTCATCTCTGTGTCACTACTAGACAGAGGCACAGTAAACTAAACCCTAAATGGGCATAATATTCCATTTCAAGGGTGGAAACCCACACACTCTGGGTAGGCTTATAAATGCCCTAGGGCAGATAGCCTAGTATGAACCTATGAAGATACAAATTGTACAGGACACTAAGGATAATCACAAGGCTTTCTTAACTGATGGTAGGAACCTTGGGGGGAATTCACAGATATGCTCAGAATTAGTCCAAAATTACAAACAATACACCAACCCACACATTGCCAACATCCAACCTGACAGGTTCAGTGAAAAATTCCCCCACCAAATGCCAAATATCTATCCCAGCAGATACTGGCCCCTGACATTGCAGATGCTCAGGTAACAGCCAGCCTCCAAAGCAAAACACACAGCATCAATGGTACCAGATGGTGTCCTGGGCTCCCAACATGAACTCCAAGAAGAATGGAACACCAAATAAAACTACTGCTCAATCTCAGCCTTACCACAGGATATGTACCCAAAGAGCAGTGTACAGCAACAGTGGTCCCTCTCCACAAAGGTGGTGCCTGAATGGATACTGCAAACTATCACCCCAGAATCCTGACTAGCTTGGTCTGCAAAGCTATGGAAAGGATCATCATGGACCTCAGAAATAAAGATATTGGGACCTACAGACAGCACTGGACCCTACCCCAGTGATATGCAAAGCCTAAGGGGCAGATCCTGCCCCTTAAACATGGTTGACTCATTTCAAACAGTCACTGCAAGGCCATTGATGAGGGGATGTGGTCCACACTAGCCTATCTAGGACACCTTGCAAAAGATTTCCATACAATACCCCACTTGTTCATTATAGATAAGCTCACCAGCTTAGAAATATAAACCTCCTATGTCAGTAGATGGGTTGCCAGAAACCAGCTCTCAAGGACAGAACTGAGCATGGTCAGAAAATGCCTGCATATGTCAAGCTCCAGACCCAGCTACAACTTTGGCACTTGCCACAAGGCTGATCCTGGGACCTCCTTGTTTGGTATATATTTCCCAGAGAGGTACATGCCAACATGGAAGGACTATTCTCTAGGAACAAGTTCTGCAGATGACTACAAACTGGGCATCATATCTGACCCTCCAGCTGACACAAATTGTATCCTACAAAGGGCCTCATAGGAAACAGACAGCATGGTGCCAGAGCCATGTCATCCAAGCTAAATGCAGAAAAGTGTATAGTCATCCCCTTTGGAAAACAGTAAGTGCCCACCAGTACCACATAGATTTATTGCGTGCATTACCAAGTAATAAGACCTGGGGACACAAGTTATTAGAAATCTTGCATTTGACAGCCATGATACATAGTGGATTAGAGAAACATATCGCCATACACACCTAATCATGCAGGTATTCACGCCGAGATCAGGAAAGGTCATTATTGCCTCTTCAGTCATCCTGCATCAGGCACACAATTGAGTACAATGGCCCTTGTGGGGATGTACCTTAGCAGACACCTCCAACGCTGGAAGATTTGAAAATTACCTCACCAGGAGGATCAAGAATCTAACAGATGTGTATTTATATGATTAAACAAACTGCAGCTCCACACACAGTGCCATACTGCCTGCCCAGGGCAATCTGTGCTGATCGCATGACCATGTCCAAACTGGAATCAATACGCGTACACCTTATGAAATCTGAATGCCAGGGGGCTAACTGCACATAGAGACGGAACCTCAGCACTGACATAAATAGGATATGCTGTAGTGATTGATCCATAACCCAGAAGCTCCCTCCACTCTTGAGGTAAACTCCCAGTCCAAGGTTAGCCCAGAGAGTCCCTCATTGACTCTTCAAGAGGAGATCTTGATGGAGTGGATGGGAGGATGGTAAGAGGTTCTCCCTGGGTATCACTTTTTATGTCACGGGTAGACAGAGGCACAGTATACTAACCTTGAAAATGTCATGCCAAACTCAGTTAAAATGTGTATTTGGACAAACACACTCTCTGACTAGCATTAGAAATGACCTAGGGCACATAGCCTGAGTGTTTGTCAATGTCACCAAGTTGCGGAATACACTACTAATGTTTGGACAAGCCTGGTTTAGTAGGCCACGTGAACAAAATGCAACATGGTCATATTTGCACAACTGGCCCTTAACCAGTCTGGTGTACTCAGTATGAATACTTAAAGAAAGCAGTGATAGGACTGAAACCCAGGATGCTGTCCACCACAGTGAAAGTACTGAACCAGTACACTGTCACGATATTACGTGTTTGGTCAGTATGAAGATATTGACAAATGTAAAGCAAAACTATCCCATGCAAACCCCCACTGCAGGCTGCTTATAATCCCTGTTGGGTTCAGACCACTAGAAACAGTTGGGCAGTAAGAACCTAGCATGACTTCCAACACACACAACTATAAATGTGAAATATTGTTGGAAGTTCACACACAACCACAAATGTGGTGGACCTCAGATCTCAACATATGGAAAGGTCACACATAGGCAGCCATGCTCGCACACTTTGATAAATGAGACATATGTCAGGCAGCAAGCCATGGAAAGCCTGAACTAAGGCATGCTCACACACTTAGGCCATGTCTCGAATAGCAGTTCGGCTACACATACCTGGCATTTGTATGTGTGTTTAAGCCAGGAACCTCCCACAATACAGCTTAATTCATTGCCCAGTGCACACAGTTAAATGACAACAGAGACATAAAGTAATATAGTGGATCCCTCTCTATATTCAAACATCTTCCCACAGATACACAAGTTGTTCATAGAAACAGGGAAAGCTATGGCAATAAAGATCTGGGCAAACAGTTTATCAGCAACAAATATTGTGCATCTGAAACTTAAAACATAATGAGTGTAGAGGTCAATACTAGGCTGTTTGCCCTAGGAAATACATAGGCTTAGCTTAGAGTGTATTTTGGCGCCTGCCTCCCCAGTACAGTAGGCTACTGTGCCTCTGTAAAGTAGGTCACAGGCGGCACCGTTTAAGGCTGGTGTGCTGTGCCTCCATCAAGCAGGGACACAGTGGGAATCCCAGGGGTCAGAATTTGCAATGTCACATCCATGTGTCTGGAGTATGCGCTGGAAGAGGGGTTGGCGAGGGGTTATGTCTAACATTAATTGGGATTCAATTCCACACTGAGGGAGCCTTATCTGCAGTGTCTGGACAATTTCACTGTCAACACTTGCAAGTGATGATTTTGAGGGATTGAATTGTCTTGCCAATACTGTTCAGAGATGTCCTCCTCTGTGGGATATTGCTCCTGTAAATGTATTAGCTCCCTCCTTCTGTTGTACAGCTTATATGGCTGGTGTAAACCAGAGATCTCCTGTTGTGGAGGAGTCTTGGTTTTATTTGGGATAGCATGATCCAATGCAAACCTTCTGGATGCTCATAGAATGCATTTGTCAAGGATTCTGCAGATTGGCCTGTATAATCCTCCAGCATGGGTCCTTTGAAGTATTCCACCCAGTCTTCACTGAAGTGCAAAAGTCTGCTAACTTTTGATAAATACTTTGTTTGCAGTGATTTCCCTTGCCTGGGGGTGGGGATGGGATATGGATGTCCAGGAAAGTTGGTTATGGTCAGATATTAACAATGGTGGTCTACCTCTGGTGTGGAAATATAGAGTCCCCATGTTGGTGATGGTCAGGTCCAATATGTATTCCCCTTGTGGCTGTGGTGAGTGTTTCTGCCATAGCACATGGATGCACAAATTGTAGTGGCTGTAGGGTGATGTTGTTGAGGCCTGAGTAGTTCCCCCACTCAATATTCCTGTACCTGAAGTTAACCACTGTAATGGTGTATGTGAACACCTTCATATCCTACACTGTTCCCAGGGAAGCCAAGTGTGGTTCCTGGATATGGGAGGGGTGGTCTGAACTGGTTCTGTTGTGTGTTACAAGTCCTGTGGTCACGAAGCATGGTATAAAACACAACCTGGCAGTGCTGATGTGCATATGTGACCCTGAAGTAGGCGTCTGTTAATGCATATGTATGCTATCCCCCATACTGATGGATAGTAATAGATGTACATACCTCATTCTAAATAATGATGTCAGCACCCTATAAATACTGCAGGAGAAGAAAAGACACCCAGTAATTCGAATAGCGCACTCCGCTAATGCGTCTCTCTCAAGTGTCATAACATAGGTAGGGGTTTGAATTCTGCAAATGATCAGTGTGTGTTTGGGGGCAGGGGGGGCAGGGTGTGTGCAATTCTCTTTGAAAGAAATGGCCCTTTTGACAACTGGAATAACACACTACATGATGTACATTCCTCTTTGTAAACACTGATGATGTCAGCACCCTATAAGTATAGCAGGGGAAGGAAAACCACCCAGTAATTCAAATAGCGGCTCAGCACGCTAATCGTCTCTCTCAAGTGTCATAACATAGTTAGATAGGGTTTGAATCCTGCAAATGCTCAGTGTGTGTGTGTGGTTGGGGGGTGGGGGTGGGGTGTGTGTAATTCTCTTTGAAAGTAATGGCCCTTTTGACAACTGGAATAACACACTACATGATGTACATTCCTCTTTGTAAACACTGATGATGTCAGCACCCTATAAGTATAGAAGGGGAAGGGAAACCTCCCAGTAATTCGAATAATGTGCACTGCTAATGTGTCTCTCTCAAGTGTCATAACATAGTTAGTTAGGGGTTTGAATCCTACAAATGCCATGTGTGTCTTTGTCACACAGTTTGTCAATGTATGGTGGGTGTTGCTTTTATTATTGTATGGCATATATTATAACAGTAATTTCAATGCACACATGAGGTATGTATTAATTGCCACATAGAAGAGATATGTACCTGTGACCTTAAATAGTTCCCATGTGTGAAGCCTGCCTCATGTGAATACACGGAATTTGCTTTACACAACATTTTCACTGTGGTTTTCTTTGCAGGGGCTGCGGTTAGTATGTGAATATACAGTGAGATTACTCTATGGTGTCATCTTAACAGTGAGGGATACACTTCTGATTTGGAGCATAGAGTCCACATGTTGGTGATGATCAGGTGCAGTATGTTTTCCCCTCTTGTGGGAGTGGTAACAAGTTGTTCCATAGCATTTGAGTTTATGAATTCTAGGAACCTTTCACCTAGGGTGTTGGAGCTACAGTAATGCACCCAGTCTATGTGTGGGTAGATGAAGTTGCCCAATATAATGGTATTTGGAGACACCTTCATATATTCATGTGTTCTTAAGTAGGCCAAGTGGGTTTCCTGGGTTTAGGAGGGTGGTCTGTAGCAGGCTATGAACTGGAAGGCAGTTTTACCCACTGTTAGTTGCACGTGGATAGTCTGTGATGCTTCATGCTGTGGCAACAACTTGGGAGTGTGGGTATCCTTGACATTTATTGAGACTCACCCTCCTTTCATAGTTAGTTCCATGTTTTGGGGCTGTCAAGCATGGTATGAGGTGTAACCTGGTAGTGCTAGGTTGCTCTTGGGAACCTTGAACCTGTTTTCTGTTACTGCACAGATATCAACATTCTCCATGCTCAGTAGAGTTTGGACTGCATGCATCTTGCAGTTTACATGTCTGGCATTGAGTATCATTACTTCCATTTTCTTCTCCCCTGTGCTACCTATGTAGGTGGGTTTGTGTTTTCAGCCTTACCACCAGAATGCAAAGATGTGCAGACATTACACTGTTATAATTAACAGTGGTGTATAAAAAACTACAATGACAATCATACTGTGAATGCATCAGGCATGCTGGGATATACCCACAATGATATCATTACACTGTACTGTTAACAACATGATAATATTACTACAGTTCTATGTAGTCACCCTGTGCATCAGCACCATGCTATCCTGTTCCTGCATCAATGTTACAGATTGCAGGAGGTGGCACAGTTTCATCATATGCACAGGGTGTGTACTTGGTATGCCCGAGTCTGTCATTGACACATCCAATCAACATGTATGTGTGTGTGTGTTAATGAGCGACAACATTACAACATGGGGCAATGTTGATGCGGTGTGTGTGTGTGTGTGTATGTGTTAGCCCTAGGTGTTAGCATTATGTGTGTATGCATGCACACAGTTCCACCTCATGGCTGCCATATCACGGTGTTTGTGGACAGCCACAGACTGTACCTGCCAGGTCATACAGATCACTGTCTCTGGCCACGGACACGGTACCTGTGCCTGGCAGGGGTGCTACGGACAGTATCAGGTACTAAGCCAGACTGGGTACTGTCATCAGAAGCAGTTGGTTGATGACTGGACACATGTCCCTGCTGGGACTGTCCAGAGCCATATGCACGTGGTCTCCTAGGGTGGTCTGATGACAGCACAGACCCAGCATTGCTGGGACTGGTACTGGCACTATGGGAGCGGCTGTGGGTTTGTTGTCATCCACGATGACTGCCAGCTGCTGATGTTGCTGGCATACGTCCACGTTGATGCCTCAACTGTCCTGCATTGCCCTGGCTCATGGACATGTAGTTGTGGAACAGATCTAATGTGTCCCCCCAACGTCTGTCAATGACCTCGCCGACAGTACGGATGGCAGCCGCAACATCACGCATAGTGTCATTCATAGCAGTGCAATGTGCTCTAAGCTCCCTCAGACCCTGTTTGGTGTACCGTTCCATATGTGCCTGTGCCTGCATTACAGCCCGGAACATAGCTGAGGTTGAAAGACCTCTGTGGGCAAGTCTGACAGGGGCAGTATGACCACAGATGCTCCCACGAGAACCCCTGGACATCTGCCTGTGTGGTACCATGTCAGGACTCTGGCCATGGCTGCTGTGAGGGGATGCATGTGCCACTGATACCACATTACCCTGGTCAATGCCCGCTGTATGCTATCCCTCAGCTAAGGACATTGGTGACAATGGATGTATTGGCAGGATGACTGTGCCCAGTGATGGGGTTGACTGCTGTGTACTGTTGATTGGCTGACCAACAACAGACCCTGTCACACCTCCCTGTGCCATTACACATGTATCATCATTATCACTATCCCCAGCAGTGGCTTCAGGTTCCCTGCTGCACTCCACCAGAGCAACACCAGAACCTGTGAGAGGAAGACAGGAAACACAGTTTACAATGTGTACACAATGTTACCACAGATGCACACGGGCACATTCACACATGCACACATGCACACATGGGCACATGCACACATGGGCACATGGGCACATGCACACATGGGCACATGCACACATGGGCACATGGACACATGCACACATGGGCACATGCACACATGGGCACATGCACACATGCACACTCCTCAGTACATGAGATACACACACACACACACACACACACACACACACACACACACACACACACACACACACACACACACACCTGCAATCCAACACATACACAGTCTGTTGGAGGGTATTATTACTATTATTATCATTAGTATTAATAGTATTGTTATTACACACTCACCAACATGGATTGGCTGCCTTGCTGTTACTCCAGAGGGACCTGCACAAATAAGACAGTTATTGTCAGTGGGCACAACTGTGCCATTGATACTGTGAGTATGATACAGTACAGTAGTACAACAGTTGGCTTTCACAGGTGTACTGATGATATTGAGAATATCAATCTTGCACAGGAATTTCCAGGATAACAGCTACACACACAGTACACATCTCACACATGCATAAACTATTAGTGCAGAGAACAGTCAACTACAGATATGGCATGTTACCTGCACACTCCATGTCCACATGCTGTGTGGCTCCAGCCTCCATCATTACACATGTCTGTGGATGTTGTTGTTGTTGGGCTGGAGCCACAACACTTAGGAGGAGCTCCTCCAGTCTGGTGAGGGGGGGTGGATAGGTGCCCCACCACCTGTGGCAAGCTGTTGCCTGTGGATATCAGACACACGCTGACGGACATTTCTAATTAAATCACTGCAGTGACGGCGTACCTGCTCATATGTCCAATTATGCATGCCTATGTAATTTATCTGACAGACAAGTTCTTGCCACAGTGCAGCCCTCTCCTGCTGGTTCTGGCTGGTCCAGGAAAAGAGTGTTGAAACATCCCACACCAGGCTCTGGTGTATCTCCTCATCCTCTGCAGCCGAATAACAGGGGATGCGCTAATGCACTATTGCCCTGGAAGGAAAAGAAAAATATGTGAGCAAGTAATATGGCACACATAATACTCTACTGTACTGCTATCACTGAACTGCCATATATAGCATCTGTCTGTCTATCAGGGGATACACATGTAAATTAACACATATCAGTGCTCAGCCAAAAACTGTGTGACAGTGCCTGCCACACTCCATACAACAAATTAGTATACAACAGCACTCGGCACACTGTTTGAGGTCCAATGCACAACCTCACACTGGGGGTATGTATCAAGCTAATGGATGGGGAATATTGTCATCCCATGCAATGCACAGTTACAGTTTCAATGGTAATGCACCCTAGTCTTTGCTGCCATACCCCTACCTACACCGCAGTCATATACAGGGAACCACAGCACAACATATGGCAGTGTAGTATGTTTGTATCCCAATAAATGACACAGCTTTCTCTGGCCTCTCACCGAGGACACACACTACCATGACAGACACAAAGTCATGCTGAGCAATCACACCATTACAGACCTTGCGCACAGTCAGTGGCACACTCATTCCACCTCACATAGTTGGTATTGCAATGAGTGCATGTGTGTGTGCATTGTGTCATAGGTAGGTACTATGCTATTGGCCCTGGGCCTAGGGCAGCATAGTGTTATGCTACCCTGCCCCTTGGGACACATGTAATGTGATTGTACTTGCTCCTGTCAAACAGTTACACAGGGTGACTCATATGTGTTTTGGAATGGGGTATGGTATTCCAGTATCCACACTGGTGTTCAGTCCATGCTTTTGTCACCAGGCACCTGTTGCAATACATCTGCACACATGTGCCTCTCTCAGTATATATATATATATATATATATATATATATATATATATATATATATATATATATATATATATATAGAGAGAGAGAGAGAGAGAGAGAGAGAGAGATATTCATATACATACATATCTCTAGACATTCATATCTGTCTGTATATGTGTATGTATCTATATATATATCTAGATATGTATGTGTCTATTACATATATATGTATATACATATTCTATCTATCTATCTATATATGTCTATTTATACATACCTCTCTATCTATGTACACATATATGTATTTTATATATATATATATATATATATATACATATACATATATATATATATATATATATATATATATATATATATATATATTTACACATACACATACACACACTAACATACTTCTAAACATCCATTACTGTACAACCTACATTGTACGTTGTACTACAACCTACATTGATATGTGCACATATCAACCTTCAACTACATATGTATGTCCAGCCTTCACTAACAGTTGCAGTATGTCCCTTGTCCTATGCACATCTTCATATACATATAGATACAGACTGCTAACACATATGGAGGGTTCACAGTATGTAGATTATTAGATTATGCAGTGTACATTACCTTTGTTTCTGACTGCTTTTTTGATGGCTTGCTGCTGGCTGTCTGCCTTGCTGCTGGCTGTGTGCCTTGCTGCTGGCTGTCTGCCTTGCTGCTGTATGGCTTGCTGCTGGCTTGCTGCCTTGCTGCTGTATGGCTTGCTGCTGGCTGTCTGCCTTGCTGCTGTATGGCTTGCTGCTGGCTTGCTGCTGGCTGTGTGCCTTGCTGCTGGCTGTCTGCTTTGCTGCTGTATGGCTTGCTGCCTTGCTGCTGTATGGCTTGCTGCTGGCTGTGTGCCTTGCTGCTGTATGGCTTGCTGCTGGCTGCCTTGCTGCTGTATGGCTGCTGGCTTGCTGCTGTCTTGATGTTTTTTTATTTGTATTTCTTTTTATTTTTTTTTTCTCTCTCTCTCTCTCTGTCTCTCTCTCTCTCTCTCCCTCCAGTTGCTGCAATGATATTATTGCATGTGTGGACTGGGATTACAGGCTGCTTTTGTAGGTATCTGCACATGTGCATGTGATGGCCTCTGCACCAGTTGTTTGCCAGCATTTACTAATTGCATGCAGCCTGCTGTGTGGTAATTGCAGTTCTCACTGTGATTTCAGGACAGTGCTATAAAATGTTAGGTTAGGTAGGCGTAGCCCTTTCAGTTTTTCAAGGTGGGGACCATGCTGGTTTGCTGTGGACATTGTTCTGTGAGTCAAAAGGTTGGTATGTCTCTCATATCTAAGGCTGTGTTGTAGGCACTGAATGCATGTTGTACTGAAACCTGACTGTTGCTTCTTCCAGTTCATTGTTCTCAGTGTGTATGTTAACTCACACCTAATAATACTAA
Source organism: Protopterus annectens (assembly GCF_019279795.1). Taxonomy (NCBI): domain Eukaryota; kingdom Metazoa; phylum Chordata; order Ceratodontiformes; family Protopteridae; genus Protopterus; species Protopterus annectens. The sequence continues at coordinate 569,726,152 of NC_056734.1, read as the reverse complement.
TACTGTTTACATGGGAGTATGTACTTTCCTGTGGGACTTGTGGATTAACTGGTATACAACAGTAGCTCTTGCAATTTGTTGCTATGGCTTCACTATTTAGCCTTTACATTCACTCCTTGAAGGCCTGCTATGTGTCTTTACTGGAATGTGTTGCTATGGCTTTCCTATTTTCCATTTACATTCAGTCCTTGTAATGCATGATATATTTCTTTCAGCAGCAATTTCCTATATGTTTGGTGTGGTTTGGGGGTACTGCATGCAGTCTGGTAAGGCCAAGGTATGGGGTTTGACACCTACAAGGGTATCTTATTTTGCTTCTGAGCAGTAGTGGGGCCTTGTACTTTGTACTAACAGTTATGAATATCAGGCACATGCAGTGCTTGTAAACTGCTATACTGTCCTTATTTTATTAGATGGCTACATCCTTTGATATTTCTGGGTTGTACTCCTACATGAGGGTGTGCTTGTGGAAGCAATTCTACAGCTATTCACACAGTGTGTGACAGCAGACAGGCTGATATGCCTGTGAGTTTCTGACACTTGCAGGCCTCAGATACTCTCAGGTGCATATTTGAGCAGCCTCAGGGAATGGTACATATCAGTGGGATACACCCATGATATATTTCACGTGTTCTGCAGTTGTGACTGTGGGGTATTTTGAGCATATGTATTACTACACCATTTCTGACATGCAAGTAGTATCTACTTTAACTTATTGACAGTTACCATTACATGGGATTCCCCAGCTTTCTGCCTACTGTTGGTACATTTCACAAGGAGTCAGTGGGGCACAGTTAACATTTGTTTGCAAATCAGGAACATCCCTGTAAATCAGTCACAGTTGGGAGGTCTGGTCTCTTACCTATTCAAATATGGCGGTGTTTATCCTGCTCTGATAGTGTGTGGGGTTTGCAAGGTGCTACTGTCACATTATTACCTACTAGCATGGCTGTTTCTCTTATCACACTAATGTAATACATTTCCACAAGAATTGCCAGTAAAGATACAAGAAACAAGCTTTGTGTAATAGCCTTCCTATATTCCCTTTACATTCTGTCCTTCTATTTCATGATATATTGCTTTCAGCACCAAGTTCCTGTATATCAGTCATGGCTTAGTGGTAAGTCATGCAGACTGGTGTTTCCAAGGTCCTGGGTTCGAGACTGACAGAGGAATTTTATTTTGCTGCTAAGCAGACTACAGGCCTTGTCATTCAGAGTGACTAAGGCACTTTTAAGCAGTTGTAAGCGGGTTAGCGCTGATTTGCGGTGCTCACGCAAGACTGTCGCTAGCTTCACAAGCCCACAAGCGCACACCCGCTGACTACTGCTTAAAGTGCTTACTCTACACACCACGCTAATTTCTTTTAAAGAAAAGAAAATGGGAGATAGGAAAGTGGTGAAAAAGGGGCACAAGAGGGTAGGACAGTAGGAAAACAAGCTCGGGATTTGCAGGAAGGATGTAGGAAAGGCCCATAGCTGCCCATTTCTTTATCAGCAACAGCTGTGCATATGTGTGTAATTTGGTGTGAAATTTTAAACCTTCCACCCCTGAGAGAGGGGTGAGGACAACAAAATATGTTGTACAGCCAATTGTAATTACCAGTTCACATGTCCAGCAGACATGTCTGCAAAATGGGCAGCTATGTATGGGGCATAATTTTTTTGTGGGAACAGAGTGCCCTTTTTATTTGTTTTTCAGGTGAGAGTGGAATGTGAGGTACAGGAAGTAGGTATATTTGGGGAGGTAGGTTGGGGAGGTTAACAGACAAGACAAACAAGATGCATACAGGGGTGGAGTATAACACATGTGGGGGGTAAACACAATTGACGGGGACGTATGTTTGGATATCGCGAGCCCATGAGCCCACAGATGGCAACAGTGGAACTGAGATCCCCACCCATGGGCAGTTGCCACTGCACCTTCACGGCCCAGGACAGGGCTGTGCTGGGGGCTGTATAGGATGGGCAGGCACACCCGTGAGTTGCACCACCTGTGCCTCAAGCTGGCATAGGGGTTCAAGCACAGACTGCCTGATCTCGCTACGCACCACAGACCGGACACTTTGGAGGGTGAGTGGACGTTCTCCTCTGGCCATGCTTGCAGAGGGGGGACGAGCGCCATCCCCTGCAGTGCTTCCACCCGAAGGTGGCACAGGGCCGCCGGAGGAGGTTCCGGCCTGGGCACTAGTGCCAGGTGCACTCACCAGCTGAGGTGGGAGAGGTGGGTCCGCTGGAACCCGCCTTCCCTGTTGTCCTATGTTTAGCAATAATTTATGACATTTTGGGTTAGTAACAAACGATACCATTCAAAATTAGTTGTAACAGCATGCATCAGTATTCCCATTAACCAAACACCCATGAATTCCAAGCATTGAACAGCAAGCATAACACATGCATATTTAGAACAACGGTACACAATCCAACAGCATGCAGGGTTGATTGATGGCAACAGGCCATCAGGTTTGGATATGTGAACAGGGCACATGCATCAACGTACATGCAAATATGTATGAACCAACAGGACAAATGTCCATGGGAATTAATTGTGAATACACATACCCAGTTTGGTGTGGAATGGCATTATTTGTGAAAATAGGGTTGGGTGAAGAAATATTACATTAACAACTTCAACTACCTATACATATGCTGTACATTTCTAGTAGCTGCAGATATATATACCCTACATGTCTTTGTACAGTTTCCTATATGTAACCTTAGGAATGTTGGTGATGGGAATGTTACTGCTACATTAATATACATTGCATTTTTATTCATACACATTCATATCTGGCTGTGTTCAGGTACAGCATCCTGCTACATTTGATTTATATGGCTCTACACAACTGTGGATATTCAGTATTTCATACAACCATACTATCTCCATATTGCAAGGGTACAGCAACATATCCAAATTGTGGGACAGACACATTCCAGCTTCAGTACTTTATTACAAACATTTCAATCTTTGGTTGTGGCTGTCTCATTCATTTAATTATGTACTGACTGCAGTATAACTTTATTCAAGACTTACTACAGCTTTCTTGGTCGATTCATACCTCTTTCTCACACTCTCACTTGTTTTATTTTTACAATTCAAAATGGTACTTAATTCTAGGTGTTATTAACATTTCTTACTTGGTTACAACAATCCTTTCCAACAGACTCACTTGTTTCATATGTCAGATTTTAAAAGGGGATGTATTTGACACATGTCTATCGTCTGCAGATTGTTTACCAGTACTTTTCAGGCTGAAGCAAGTTATCTGATATTACAATACAGCTGGAAAATCTCTATTTCAGACTTGTTTAATTTTTATTTCTGGATTACAGGCTGCATCACTTATCTAATCATACAGTACTAGCAGAATCTTTCTTCTAGTCTTATTTGAACTTTATTCATATGTAACAACACTGAACTCTTTTACAAGCTGTCTCACTTATATTCTATAACAATTCCAGCAAAATAATTACTAACCTGCCTGGTGGCGCAACCGCACCAGCCTATCATCATAGGCTCGCCGATTCACAGAACGCACACCTGCAGCTGTAATATAAATGAAGTAATATTGGAACATACATCTCCATAATATTGGCTAGGATAATTTCTTACATACTTAATTACATGGATACTTACTCAGTAGTGGGGCGTTGGGCATTTGCCGGGCCTCCTGGATCCAACGTTTCAGTTGGTCCTGCTTACGTCTCTTCAGGTCCGCATGGTGGTGATGGACCTGTTCACCAGTCCTTGGTATGCCTGTGGCACTGGTGAGATCATGTGCCAACTGGTTGCACGCCTCTGCCTTGTACGCACCCCAGGGAACCTGGCCCTGCATGAGTTGAGCCTCATGATTGTGGACTAGGAGCCAAACCATATATTTGGACTCCTCAACACCCCACCTCTGTGTTCGGAAGTGACTGCCCTCTCCTACACCTGCCATCCTGACTGCAAATGGGTTCCACAATCAGTTATGCTGTGTATTCCTGCCTATGGGGCTTATATATGCCAGTTTTCCCGCACTTATCTGTGATTGGCCATTTTGGAAGTGTATCGGCTTAAAAAAAACTGCTTTGTCATGCTTCTGTTTCCATTCATTCCTATATATATGCTAATACTGCATTTCTCAGTACAACTGTCATGGCTTAGTGGTTTAGTACTTTGACTGTGGTGCACAATATCCTGGGTTCGAGCCTGGCCATTGCTTTTTTTTTTATTTTACTACTGTCTAGACAGGCTAGAAGGTGTGTCTGTGTAAAGGTGGTTTTGATACAGCTTGCTCAATGTTGCTCGTCCGTAAGAAAGTTGGCGCGCTGCGCAGCTCCGTGCAAACGGCTTATGCTGGGTAACGCGTTATTTGGCTATGACCACGCATATTACGCTGTGTGAAGCATTGCTCAGCTACGGGCACACATTTTACGCGTGATAAAGTGCTGCTAAACTCCGGGCACTCATATTATACCTGTTAAACCGCTGCTCACCTGCGGGCAGTCATACTCAGCTTGTTAGAGTGCTGCTCAGCTATGGGTACTTATAACATTTTTTTTATTTTATTGTGTCAGATTTCTTCAAAAATACATGGCCCATTTCATTACATTTTACTTAAATTATAGTTTTATATATATATATATATATATATATATATATATATATATATATATATATATATATATATATATATATATATATACATATATGTCAGGGGATTGTTTCATGCTTATTTCACTAAAAATAGAAAATTATGTTGTTGGGGCTCAAACCGTGACTACCTCCTCTTTGGCCAACGTCTCTACCGCTACCCTATTGCTACTTGGCTTAATTTGCATATTTAGATCTTATATGCTTTTCAATGACTGCTAACTGTGGCTGAGCGGAGGGGACACCCACGCAAATGAGCGCAACTACGGGCAAACATTTTTGAAATTATAAAAAAAAATTAAACTGTTATTTTTACGTTTTACATTACAGTTGGGTTTATAGTCTGTGAGGGCATGTGTGGTGTTGTGTTTCTTGACATTTCCGCGGACTCGCTTGTGGGAGTTTACTTTCAGGACTCTGACTCTTCTGGGGGCGTGTCCCTTTGCAGAACTCGCCATGCGGACACGCCCCCCTACTTACCTACACGGACCGTGTTAACCTAGGGTGTGATTCAGCATGCCCTCATGAATATGCATGGCATGCTGACGTCACACCGTTTAACTGCAGCCTCCGTGTAAGACATATTAACTCTTACACGGAGGTTTCGTAAATCCTGCCCAATGTCAATTACTTGGATGCAAATTTATATTAGGATCATTCTGGTAATAACTTTGTAAGTAAGATCCAAAGAAAAAATGTATTCAACAACAGATACCTACATTTTACTAGTCAGCATCCCAAATTTATTAAGAAAATTATTCCCAACGGACCATTGATCAGAGCAAGCAGAATGACTAGCGATGATCATTTATTGAAAGATAAATTTAATTATATCATAAAATTATTTTGTGACAGAGGCTGCAGTGAAGGTTACCTAAGGGAATTGGTGCAAGACATTTGGAACAAAAAGGAACTTTTATATCCCCCACTTTTAAAAAAGATGCCACTTACAAATTTGGTAAAATGGGTAATAAAAAACAGTCATTTGATTTTTAGTATGCCTATGACAGTTGATAATTTTAACATGAGGAAAATAGTTGAACATAATTGGAAAATTATAGAAGGAAACAAGGATATTTCACAAGCAGTAGGACCCAGACCTAAGTTTGTTTACAAGAATAGTTTTAATATGAAGGCCCTCTTAGAGAAAGGTAGAGACATGAGTCTGACATATGCTATGGTTTCTGACAAATCCCATGGGATGTATAAGTGTTATGACTGAGGTATGCACAGATTCATTCTGGAAGGACCTTATATTGAGTTGCCACACATTCCTTTCACCATAGGTGTCAATGGAGTTTACACCTGTAAGACTGGGGGGGGGTCTATGTGGCGGTTTGTGACAGATGCCAACATTTTTATGTAGGGATGACCACTAGAGTTTGAATAAACGTATTAGGGTATCTGAAGACTTGAAACAATTTTT